>NC_069503.1:168129705-168237205 GCF_027579735.1 Bombina bombina | reverse complement strand
CAGGTTGTCCAGGGACAGCCACCAACGGAATGAGTCTCTGGTCCTCTGATTTACTTGTATCTTCGGAGACAAGTCTGAATAGTCCCCATTCCACTGACTGAGCATGAACAGTTGTAATGGTCTTAGATGAATGCGCACAAAAGGAACTATGTCCATTGCCGCTACCATCAAACCTATCACTTCCATGCACTGCGCTATGGAAGGAAGAGGAACGGAATGAAGTATCCGACAAGAGTCTAGAAGTTTTGTTTTTCTGGCTTCTGTCAGAAAAATCCTCATTTCTAAGGAGTCTATTATAGTTCCCAAGAAGGGAACCCTCGTTGACGGAGATAGAGAACTCTTTTCCACGTTCACTTTCCATCCGTGAGATCTGAGAAAGGCCAGGACAATGTCCGTGTGAGCCTTTACTTGAGGAAGGGACGACGCTCGAATCAGAATGTCGTCCAAGTAAGGTACTACAGCAATGCCCCTTGGTCTTAGCACCGCCAGAAGGGACCCTAGTACCTATGAGAAAATCCTAGGAGCAGTGGCTAATCCGAAAGAAAACGCCACGAACTGGAAATGCTTGTCCAGGAATGCAAACCTTAGGAACCGATGATGTTCCTTGTGGATAGGAATATGTAGATACGCATCCTTGAAATCCACCTTGGTCATGAATTGACCTTCCTGGATGGAAGGAAGAAGTGTTCGAATGGTTTCCATCTTGAACGATGGAACCTTGAGAAACTTGTTCAAGATCTTGAGATCTAAGATTGGTCTGAACGTTCCCTCTTTTTTGGGAACTATGAACAGATTGGAGTAGAACCCCATCCCTTGTTCTCCTAATGGAACAGGATGAATCACTCCCATTTTTAGCAGGTCTTCTACCCAATGTAAGAATGCCTGTCTTCTTATGTGGTCTGAAGACAACTGAGACCTGTGGAACCTCCCCCTTGGAGGAAGCCCCTTGAACTCCAGAGAATAACCTTGGGAGACTATTTCTAGCGCCCAAGGATCCAGAACATCTCTTGCCCAAGCCTGAGCGAAGAGAGAGAGTCTGCCCCCCACCAGATCCGGTCCCGGATCGGGGGCCCGCATTTCATGCTGTCTTGGTAGCAGTGGCAGGTTTCCTGGCCTGCTTTCCTTTGTTCCAGCCTTGCATAGGTCTCCAGGCTGGATTGGCTTGAGAAGTATTACCTTCCTGCTTAGAGGACGTAGCCCTTGGGGCTGATCCGTTTCTGCGAAAGGGACGAAACTTAGGTTTATTTTTGGTCTTGAAAAGACCTATCCTGAGGAAGGGCGTGGCCCTTGCCCCCAGTGATATCAGAGATAATCTCTTTCAAGTCAGGGCCAAAGAGTGTTTTCCCCTTGAAAGGAATGTCAAGCAATTTGTTCTTGGAAGACGCATCCGCTGCCCAAGATTTTAACCAAAGCGCTCTGCGCCACAATAGCAAACCCAGAATTTTTTCGCCGCTAACCTAGCCAATTGCAAGGTGGCGTCTAGGGTGAAAGAATTAGCCAATTTAAGAGCACGAATTCTGTCCATAATCTCCTCATAAGAAGAAGAATTACTAATAATCGCCTTTCCTAGCTCATCAAACTAGAAACACGCGGCTGCAGTGACAGGGACAATGCATGCAATTGGTTGTAGAAGGGAACCTTGCTGAACAAACATCTTTTTTAGCAGACCTTCTAATTTTTTATCCATAGGATCTTGGAAAGCACAACTATCTTCTATGGGTATAGTGGCGCGCTTGTGTAGAGTAGAAACCGCCCCCTCGACCTTGGGGACTGTCTGCCATCAGTCCTTTCTGGGGTCGACTATAGGAAAACAATTTTTTTAAATATGGGGGGAGGTACTAAAGGAATACCGGGCCTGTCCCATTCTTTACTAACAATGTACGCCACCCGCTTGGATATAGGAAAAGCTTCGGGGGGCCCCCTCTAAGAACTTTTCCATTTTACATAGTGGTTCTGGAATGACCAGATAATCACAATCATCCAAATTGGATAACACCTCCTTAAGCAGAGCGCGGAGATGTTCCAACTTAAATTTAAAAGTAATCACATCAGGTTCAGCTTGTTGAGAAATGTTTTCTGAATCTGAAATTTCTCCCTCAGACAAAACCTCCCTGGCCCCCTCAGACTGGTGTAGGGGCCCTTCAGAAACCATATCATCAGCGTTCTCATGCTCTACAGAATTTTCTAAAACAGAGCAGTCGCGCTTTCGCTGATAAGTGGGCATATTGGCTAAAATGTTTTTGATAGAATTATCCATTACAGCCGTTAAATGTTGCATAGTAAGGAGTATTGGCGCACTAGATGTACTAGGGGCCTCCTGTATGGGCAAGACTGGTGTAGACGAAGGAGGGGATGATGCAGTACCATGCTTACTCCCCTCACTTGAGGAATCATCTTGGGCATCATTTTTACTAAATATTTTTATGACATAAAATACATATAGTTAAATGAGAAGGAACCTTGGTTTCCCCACAGTCAGAACACAATCTATCTGGTAGTTCAGACATGTTAAACAGGCATAAACTTGATAACAAAGCACAAAAAACGTTTTAAAATAAAACCGTTACTGTCACTTTAAATTTTAAACTAAACACACTTTATTACTGCAATTGCGAAAAAGTATGAAGGAATTGTTCAAAATTCACCAAAATTTCACCACAGTGTCTTAAAGCCTTAAAAGTATTGCACACCAAATTTGGAAGCTTTAACCCTTAAAATAACGGAACCGGAGCCGTTTTTATATTTAACCCCTTTACAGTCCCTGGAATCTGCTTTGCTGAGACCCAACCAAGCCCAAAGGGGAATACGATACCAAATGATGCCTTCAGAAAGACTTTTCTATGTATCAGAGCTCCACACACATGCAGCTGCATGCCATGCTGTCCTCAAAAACAAGTGCGCCATACCGGCGCGAAAATGAGGCTCTGACTATGATTAGGGAAAGCCCCTAAAGAATAAGGTGTCTAAAACAGTGCCTGCCGATATAATCATATCAAAATACCCAGAATAAATGATTCCTCAAGGCTAAATATGTGTTAATAATGAATCGATTTAGCCCAGAAAAAGTCTACAGTCTTAATAAGCCCTTGTGAAGCCCTTATTTACTATCTTGATAAACATGGCTTACCGGATCCCATAGGGAAAATGACAGCTTCCAGCATTACATCGTCTTGTTAGAATGTGTCATACCTCAAGCAGTAAGAGACTGCACACTGTTCCCCCAACTGAAGTTAATTGCTCTCAACAGTCCTGTGTGGAACAGCCATGGATTTTAGTTACGGTGCTAAAATCATTTTCCTCATACAAACAGAAATCTTCATCTCTTTTCTGTTTCTGAGTAAATAGTACATACCAGCACTATTTTAAAATAACAAACTCTTGATTGAATAATAAAAACTACAGTTAAACACTAAAAAACTCTAAGCCATCTCCGTGGAGATGTTGCCTGTACAACGGCAAAGAGAATGACTGGGGTAGGCGGAGCCTAGGAGGGATCATGTGACCAGCTTTGCTGGGCTCTTTGCCATTTCCTGTTGGGGAAGAGAATATCCCACAAGTAAGGATGACGCCGTGGACCGGACACACCTATGTTGGAGAAAATATATATATATATACACACACACACACACACATATATATATATATATATATATATATATATATATATATATATACACACACACACACACACATATACACACACACACTACAAAGTTCCGTATATCCTCAAAAAAATTATACATGGCATGGAAAATGATCACTTAAAACAAGACCGCTACCACATGCCAAAAAGGTAACTATTTCTGAGCAATTTCTGATTAATTATTTGATTTACATTGTGACACATTGAAAACGTCAGCAATACTCCAGTGTATGAAATTTTTGTATATTTATTTCTTTTAAAAATTCAGGCAGAACGACAGACTCATAATTAGCTTTTTTTTTTTTTTTGATTTTTTATTTAGACTCTGTTCTGTTTTAAATTAAAGCCAATAAAAATCGGATCCCAAAAACTCGATTCGGTTTGCCTATTTTTTTTTTTTTTGAGTGGTAGAAACCCGTTGGTTCATACTCAGTAGTATTATCAAATAAGGCAAAATAAACAAACAGGTGTGAGAATACTGACAATTTTACCTGCTTCAGCAACAAAAGGGACCATTCACATTGCACTGAAGTGCCCTGTGTCACCCAAAGGGTTAACCAGCATGGTTTTACAAGAAAATAAAAAGAAATCCAAATTTCTCATGTGCAGAAATACTTTTGTTTGCTATTGGCTACAAAGCTCTTAACTCGTGTTTTTTGGTTACACTAAGTTAGAGGCCTTTGTTAGACAAAAGTAAAATAATAATGTGTTGTTACAGCTCCAAAGGAAGCTAGCGTTTGATTCTTTGGCAGTAGTGGTTTCTGTAGGCCAAGAGAAGTGTTAGACAGGTGCACATGTGTTGTTGTTTTAAGGAGTAGCCGCAAACCCGGGCTTAGCTGATGCTGAGCTGTGCAAATCCTACAAGCTTTCCATCGTCTGGAATGTCAGAAGGTTCCACTCCAGAGGCCTGGGGAAAAATAAATAAGTAGAGTTAATGGTTTATGAACCTTGGTGTCAGGGCTGGCTAAAGATATTGTGCTGCCTGGGTCCGAGAATGTAATGACGCCCCCTTAGTAGTAGCATTACTGGTTAGCATATTAACCGACTAGCCTTGTCACTGACCTTACTAAGCCTGCCTACCTGCATGCAACCAGTGCTTATGCACAATTGTACAAAAAGTGGGAAGGTAGTTAGGGAAGAGAGGCACTTGTCAATGTCGCCCCTGACTGGTTCTGTGTCTTTGTGCATGATGAGGTTATGCTTCTGGGAGCCTGTGACTTCCCCCACAAAGTCAGAAGACAGAAGTGGTCTGGGTCTGACAGTGACCGACTCATTCACTGAAGTGCTGCCCCGGTTCTTTGGACCCACTTGGTCCCATGGTTCAGCCAGCACTGTTCTTGACAGTATAAAATAAGTTACTTAAAGGGACCGTATACTGTAAAATTGTTTCTCTCTAAAACATGTTTACAATGATTTTTATTTATATCTTTTTTGATAATTTGAAGAGTACAAGACAGGATTATAGAAACACAATTAGTGTTATTGTCTCAAATATTCAAGGATTGAAGTTCAGTAAAAACATCTGAACAAATATAAACCAAACTGGTCATATCATATAACAATCATATTTAGTTAATAAAATTAGATACAAAAGTGCCTTTACAGTTTATCTTGACAAGCAATTCAGGATTCACTCTCTCTCCAAATACTTTACTATACCAGCTGCAGAGTAGAAAATGTATGATAAATTGGTTTTTGTATTTATTTATTTTTATATATGAAATAGCTGGGTTTGTTTTTTTAAAATCACAACCCATTAAAATGTTTTGAGCTTGCAGGGAAATCAGATTTCTTTATTTTATGACTTACTGTACACACATGCTTCTTTACATTATCTGTGTCTTTATACCAAAGCACAAGACAGAGAGAGCAACTAACACTATTACTTATCTCTCCTAACCCCCACTGGGAGTGTAATTTCTTCTGCTGGCTATGTTTACACAGCTTTTTTATAGGCAATACTTAAAGTATAAAAACTTTCACTATAGGTAGGGATACCACAGGCAAAATCAGCTGATTCAGATGTAGAAATGTAAAGGATCAGTTTATAATCAATTTAATACACTCCAGCAGGTAAAATGGATCACTGGGGAAAAAAATTAAAGGGGAGAAAAAAATTAGGGTACACTGTCCCTTTAACTCAATAGTTAACAGATTATAGAAAGTGAAAGATACTGAATCTCTACATTTAGTATTATGGTATTAGAGACGTACACAAGCTCTAGGGATATTAGCAAACATGTTTTGTTTTGTAAAGGCCTATTTCCAGAGCCGGCTCTATTATTGAGCCAGGTGGGACCACAGGACTCAGCACTTGAGAGGGCAGCACATAGGGGGAGCATATTCTACATAATTATTTTTAAAGAGAAATTTATTTTATATGATGCCTATCCACATTTTCCCCTGTGAATTTTTTAACCTGCTGAATCCTTGAGACAACCGACCCTGGTCGGATATAGACTCTTGTGTGCAGAGAGTTATGGGGCATAACTTAATTTTCGGCTGAGGCAGCACAATGTCTTGAGACGACCCTGACTGATCTCAATGAACACACAGGAAAAATCATCTTCATTCCGTGCATAAGACCTAAATATGGCACTGAGAGGAGCTTTAATTGCATAACAATTCAGGGGTAACTAAACATCTTCGCATATGGTGCCCATATATAATACACTAAAATACAGCATACAAACACAAGCAGTAGTAAAGCGGTATACTTGTGCCCCAAAATTATTGGATTGGCAAATGGCATTAGAAGGAAATTGCATGTTAAATAACCCTTAAACTCATATGTAAACTAATGGTCATACAATTAACTTTATAGGTTCTTATACCAAGCCACCAGATATAAGAACATTGTTATATGCGGCACTTACCAATTTGAAGGTGACTGCTCTATTAGTCTGAGGTTCTTCCACAATCTTCTGCAAATTGGCTGCAACTGAGAGTACAAATTGGTGTCAGATTTGTTCATATTTAACTATGAAAGTTACACCAACGTAATAAAAGCACAGACAATGAGCAAACAACTGTTTTGGATCACTGTGCAGATTTTAATCATAGGATTGTATAGTAACAACCAGAATATTACAAGTGGATTTTATATGTATAAAACTATCATAGACGCGATAGTTCCATGAGAAGTTAAAAGCCCTTTCCCTTAAAGGGACAGCAAACACATTGAGATTTTAATATAAAAAGTTTAACTAAAACAAACTTTGCAATATACGTTCTAATACTAACAAAATGGCAGTGGCAAGCCTAGTCTACTTAGGTAAAAAGTCCAGTTTGGTAAATGGTGGGTGGAGTTTAGTTATTAAAAACTATTGCAGCAAAGTGTTAATTTTCTATAAAAAGTTTACAGTTATGCAATATAGCAGGACTTCAGAAGGGATATCCGAGTATAATCCTTGCACCATTGGCACAGCATATAAAGCTGAAGAGGTCTCATATAAAACTGAGTAAATGGAATTGTGTCCAAAGCTGCAATCATAAAGCCTAGTACTTCCATACACAGCGCCACTGAAGGGAATGAGAGAGATTGAAGTCTCAGGCAAGCTGAAATCAATTGTATGCGTCTCTTTTCTGTTAGGGAAAGAGTCATGGATGCAGAATCTACCTGGAAACCTAAAAAGGCGACTTTTGTCTGAGGAATCAAGGAACTCTTTGGTAAATTGATCCCCCAAACATGTCTTTAAAGAAACAATAGTTGTTTTGTGCGAAATTCTGCTAAATGAGAAGATTGAGCCAGTACCAAGATATCGTCCAGGTAAAGAAATGCTGCAATACCCAGAGTTCTGATTACAAACAAAATGGCATTTAGAACCTTGGTAAATATTCTTGGATCTGAAGCCAGACTAAACGGAAGAGCAACACAACGGATAATGCTTTTCCAGAAAAGAAAACCTCAGAAACTGGTAATGTTCTGGGTGAATTGGGATGTGACGGTAAGCATGCTGTAAATCTATTGTGGACATAAAGTGACCTTGTTAAATAAAAGGCAGAATAGTCCTGATAGTTTACATTTTGAAAGTAGGTACTCTTACAAATTTGTTTCTCAGATTCAAAATTGGTCTGAAAGTATCTTCCTTCTTTGGTACAATGAAGAGATTTGAATAAAATCTCATCCCCATATGAAGTTGTAAAAACTTTTACCAAATTAAATAAAAAACACAGAAAGTTGACCTTTGTAATGAGTTTTTTTTGTACTGGTCTTGTGTAGGCATGGAAGCCAATAAAAAGAAATCTCAACGATAAAGTTATATAAAAGTTGACCAAGTTCTCAGGTACCCATATGACCTCTGGAAGCCCATCAGTAGTGTGCTATGTGTGCATATAGGGCAGATATTTAGGTTTCCTATATTAACCTTTACATCTTCCCTCCAAACAAGGACAAATGCAGACTTCACTGTACACCAGAGTTTCCATAGCAGTAAGCACAGCACTGCCCAATACAAACGTATGTTTACAAGTCAGCTTTTATTGCAATGAAAAAATCAAATGAAGGTAAAGATGACTTATCATTTTATTTGATCATAAGCAAATGCAGGAAAAGAAACTGCATCACCAAATGTCTAAATATGTATAGCCATATCTGATATGCACAGCAGTTCCTGTCACATACTATTAAATGCAATGTACTTGTGTTTGCCACTGTTACAACTATAACTTAATGTACATGCAACTTGCTGCTGGTAGAGCCATACTATATACCTTACTTATTGTCTGCACATGCACGGAATAAGTCCTATCAGCATCAATGTGCATTACTAATAAACTTTATCAGAGCAATAACTTTTAATAAATGCATTTGTACATAAGTATGTTGCAAAACAGAGCTCCTCAATGTAAATGAAATACAGTCTAGTCAAAATTAAATTTTCCTGATTCAGATAGGGCATGGAATTTTAAACAACTTTTCAATTTACTTTTATCATCAAATTTTCTTTGTTCTCTTGGTATTCTTAGTTGAAAGCTAAACCTGGGTAGGCTCATATGCTAATTTCTAAGCCCTTGAATCCGCCTCTTACCGGACTGCATTTGACATTTTCTCAAAGCAAAAGGGTGTTAGTTCACGTGTGTCATATAGATAACAATGTGCTCACACCCATGAATGTTACTTATGAGAGGGCACTGATTGGCTAAAATGCAAGTCTGTCAAAAGAACTGAAATAAGGAAGTAATCTGCAGAGGCTTAGATACAAGGTAATCACAGAGGTAAAAAGTGTATTAATATAACTGTGTTGGTTACGCAATACTGGGGAATGGGTAAGAAAAGGATTATCTTTTTAAACAATAACAATTCTGGAGTAGACTGTCCCTTTAAGAAACACAGAATAGGCACTGAATATAATTATAATTGTATGCTCACTTCTTAACCCAACGTTTCATGGTGACTAAGCATCACAATAAGTGACTTACCTATAACTACGTCTCTGCCATCTACTAGACCGGCTGAAACAAGTTCTTGAGAAACACCATCAGCGGTATCTACAAAAAAAAACAGACACTGTGCTTACAGACAAGAAAAAGCCACCAAGGGAGAAAGCAAAAAGAAATAGCCTGCAGCCAAACCTGGTACTTTTCTAAACCGTATTTAATTTAATAACATGCGCTGCATAAAAGCATAGCTGGAAAAGTATCAAAGAACATAAAATACAAAATTAGTTAAAATAAAGTATTTTTTCTATTGTTGCATCTTAAAGAGGGAATTCATATCTATTACAGGTTTTAATAAAGATGATGTTCCTGTGCAGAGGAAAAAAAGAAAGAAAAACCCCCCACAGTTTGCAGGGTATGTGCAAGCAACAATTTTTTTTATCATGTTTAAATAGTGTTTCCTATGTACAAAAAAAAAAAAAAAAAAAAGATGTTTAATAGTTTTTTTTTCTTTTAAAACTAGAACCAACAGTAGGAAATATTTTACATGCAAAAAAAAACAGTCCAAAAAACTTGTAGATTTGTTGAATTTCAGTCATTCACAGAAAAACATAATTTATGTAAGAACTTACCTGATAAATTCATTTCTTTCATATTAGCAAGAGTCCATGAGCTAGTGACGTATGGGATATACATTCCTACCAGGAGGGGCAAAGTTTCCCAAACCTCAAAATCCCTATAAATAAACCCCTCACCACACCCACAAATCAGTTTAACGAATAGCCAAGAAGTGGGGTGATAAGAAAAAAGTGTGAAAGCATAAAAAACAAGGAATTGGAATAATTGTGCTTTATACAAAAAAAATCATAACCACCACAAAAAAGGGTGGGCCTCATAGACTCTTGCTAATATGAAAGAAATGAATTTATCAGGTAAGTTCTTACATAAATTATGTTTTCTTTCATGTAATTAGCAAGAGTCCATGAGCTAGTGACGTATGGGATAATGACTACCCAAGATGTGGATCTTCCACGCAAGAGTCACTAGAGAGGGAGGGATAAAATAAAGACAGCCAATTCGGCTGAAAAATAATCCACACCCAAAATAAAGTTTAAATCTTATAATGAAGAAAACTGAAATTATAAGCAGAAGAATCAAACTGAAACAGCTGCCTGAAGTATTTTTCTACTAAAAACTGCTTCAGAAGAAGAATACACATCAAAATGGTAGAATTTAGTAAAAGTATGCAAAGAAGACCAAGTTGCTGCTTTGCAAATCTGATCAATCGAAGCTTCATTCCTAAACGCCCAGGAAGTAGAAACTGACCTAGTAGAATGAGCTGTAATCCTTTGAGGCGGAGATTTACCCGACTCGACATAAGCATGATGAATTAAAGATTTCAACCAAGATGCCAAAGAAATGGCAGAGGCCTTCTGACCTTTCCTAGAACCGGAAAAGATAACAAATAGACTAGAAGTCTTTCGGAAATTCTTAGTAGCTTCAACATAATATTTCAAAGCTCTAACTACATCCAAAGAATGCAATGATCTCTCCTTAGAATTCTTAGGATTAGGACATAATGAAGGAACCACAATTTCTCTACTAATGTTGTTAGAATTCACAACCTTAGGTAAAAATTTAAAAGAAGTTTGCAACACCGCCTTATCCTGATGGAAATCAGAAAAGGAGATTCACAAGAAAGAGCAGATAATTCAGAAACTCTTCTAGCAGAAGAGATGGCCAAAAGAAAACAAAACTTTCCAAGAAAGTAATTTAATGTCTAGCGAATGCATAGGTTCAAACGGAAGAGCTTGAAGAGCCCCCAGAACCAAATTCAAACTCCAAGGAGGAGAAATTGACTTAATAACAGGTTTCATACGAACCAAAGCTTGTACAAAACAATGAATATCAGGAAGAATAGCAATCCTTCTGTGAAAAAGAACAGAAAGAGCAGAGATTTGTCCTTTCAAGGAACTTGCAGACAAACCTTTATCCAAACCATCCTGAAGAAACTGAAAAATTCTCAGAATTCTAAAAGAATGCCAGGAAAAATGATGAGAAAGACACCAAGAAATGTAAGTCTTCCAGACTCAATAATATATCTTCCTAGATACAGATCTATGAGCCTGTAACATAGCATTAATCACAGAGTCAGAGAAACCTCTTTGACTAAGAATCAAGCGTTCAATCTCCATACCTTTAAATTTAAGGATTTGAGATCCCGATGGTAAAAAAGGACCTTGTGACAGAAGGTCTGGTCTTAACGGAAGAGTCCACGGTTGGCAAGAAGCCATGCGGACAAGATCCGTATACCAAAACCTGTGAGACCATGCTGGAGCCACCAGCAGAAAAAACGAGCATTCCTTCAGAATCTTGGAGATTACTCTTGGAAGAAGAACTAGAGGCGGAAAGATATAAGCAGGATCATACTTCCAATGAAGTGACAATGCATCCACTGCTTCTGCCTGAGAATCCCTGGATCTGGACAGATACCTGGGAAGTTTCTTGTTTAGATGAGAAGCCATCAGATCTATTTCTGGAAGTCCCCACATTTGAACAATCTGAAGAAACACCTCAGGGTGAAGAGACCACTCGCCCGGATGTAACGTTTGGCGACTGAGATAATCCGCTTTCCAATTGTCAATACCTGGGATATGAACCGCAGAGATTAGACAGGAGCTGGATTCCGCCCATACCAGTATTCGAGATACTTCTTTCATAGCCAGAGGACTGTGAGTCCCTCCTTGATGATTGATATATGCCACAGTTGTGACATTGTCTGTCTGAAAACAAATGAACGATTCTCTCTTAGAAGAGGCCATGACTGAAGAGCTTCTGAAAATTGCACGGAGTTCCAAAATATTGATTGGTAATCTCACCTCCTGAGATTTCCCAAACCCCTTGTGCTGTCAGAAACCCCCATACAGCTCCCCAACCTGTCAGACTTGCATCTGTTGAGATCACAGTCCAGGTTGAAAGAAAAAAATAAGCCCCCTGAACTAAACGATGGTGGTCTGTACCACGTCAGAGGGTGTCGAACAATCAGTTTTAAAGATATTAAATGAGATATCTTTGTATAATCCCGGCACCACTGGTTCAGCATACAGAGCTGAAGAGGTCGCATGTGAAAATGAGCAAAGGGGAACACGTCCAATGCAGCAGTCATAAGAACCTAGAATTTCCATGCATAAGGCTACCGAAGGGAATGATTGAGACTGAAGGTTTCGATAAGCTGAAACCAATTTCAGACGTCTCCTGTCCAACAGAGACAGGGTCATGGACACTGAATCTATCCGGAAATCTAAAAAAGGTTACTCTTGTCTGAGGAATCAACAAACTGATTGGTTAATTGATCCTCCAACCATGTTCTTGAAGAAACAACACTCATAAAAAGCTGGAAAGGATCTTTCCATTGAAAATGAGCAAAGGGAATTAAAACTTCTATGCATATATAGCAACTGAAGGAAATAATAGAGACTAAAGGTACCGACAGACGGAACCCAATACAAATTGTCCCTTGTCTGATAGAGACAAAGATAGTGACATAAACCATATGGAAACCTAAAAAAAAGGTGACCCTTGCGTGAGGAATCAAGAGCTTTTGAAAAAAGATCCTCTAACTATGTCCTGAAAGAGCAAATGAAACATATGAGAATCCGCATCCTCAGGAAATAATCTGAATGAAAACAGAAAAATGAAGAATATGCATTTATTGTATCTAAAGAAAACAAATAATGCTATCAATGACCACAAAAAGGCAGAATAGTTTGAATAAAACTCCAAAACCCAGTTCCTAGAAAAGGAACTGGAATAAAAACCCCAGAAGATTCCAGGTCTGAGCAGCGCTTGAACCCCATGGGTACCCAGCCATGCTTCAACAGTATCCAAAATATATAGGACAGAAAAACACTGAAAGAAAGTGTTAGCCTTACTGGAATAAAATCAAAGAAATTTGGACAAAATAGAACCAAATAAATTTCAAAGAAGTCTTAACCTGCCCCTTACCAGCCAAGCTGGAATACGGCACGTGCATCGCAACATTAGGGAGCTAATTTCGAACCCCAATTAAAAACATGTTACTTGGGAAAGAACTCAGGATTCGTTCCTTAATAAGAACAACCAAACTAGTATAAGCTTAACGTTTTAGTCTTAGAACTCAATCTTGAAGCCCATAGTAACAGTTAAGAATTGAATCCAATTATAATTGATTATCTTAGAACAAAAGAAATATGGATTTTCTTTTTTTTTTTTTTTAAATCACAGAATTCTTCTAGCTAAAATAGCTAAAGACATAGATTAACCCTCATTTGCGAATATATTCAATAAAATGAAGACACAAATGAAATCATTAGCATGATAGTCCAGTTTAAAGGACCAGTCAAAACAGAGGACTTGCAAAATGCAAAACAACAAGACAAATGCAACGGCACCTAGTCTAGTAAATGTTGTCCCTTAACAATGCTAAAATAAATCATGATCTGATACTTGATCTTAAAGTAAACAGAAAAAATGAAGCAATTGCAATATCACAGGACCAAGAAAAGTACCTGAAACTAAATAATTTTCCAAAAATAAGATACAACTATATAAAGGAAAATAAATACTATTTTGCTATAAAAAAAACAATAGCATAATTAGTAGGAGTAGAGATAGCTCCAATAAATTGGAGAACCCTCCAAATTGAATTTAACTGCTGACAAAGAATATAGTTTAAAAATAAAAGAAAATTCTCAGCCTATTCCATTCCCTAGTATGGGGAATTGGAAAGAAAACCTCTGAAATCACAGAAGAATAAAAAGGCAGAAATAGTGTCAGCTAGTCTTAAAGAACTAGTTACCTTAATATCCAAAATAATCAACACCTCTTCAACAAAGAACAAATGTACTTTAATAATAAAAAAATTATATAAAAAAGTAGATTTGTTAGTGTCAATATCTGATGAAGAGAATTTCTAAAAGAAAAAAACATCATCAGAGAAGGATAAATCAGTATGTTGTTGGTCATTTGAAACTTCAATAATTAAAAAAGAAGTGAAAAAGACCTAAAAATCGTATTAGAAGGCACGAAGTCAGACATAGCCTTAATCAGAAAAAATATTTCTTATAAATCTTCTAAACATTTCTTGTACTTAAGAATGGAAATGTATAAAGCATAAATACTAATGGAATCTGCATGTAAAAGTATAACATAATAACTTATTACAAACCATAGCTAAAGATAAACATTTATAACATTTAAAATAAATGAACTTAGCTTTGGTAGAACTGAAACTCAGTTAAGCATTTTTCCAGAAGTGGCTTCTGACTCAGGGACAAACGGAGACATCTTGCAATATGTAATAGAAAAAACAACATATAAAACAAAATTGATCAAATTCCTTAAATGACAGTTTCAGGAATGGGAAAAAATGCCAGTGAACAAGCTTCTAGCAACCAGAAGCAATAAATAATGAGACTTAAATAATGTGGAGACAATAGTGACGCCCATATTTTTTAGCGCCAAAAAAGACGCCCACATTATTTGGCGCCTAAATGCTTTTGGCGCCAAAAATGACGCCACATCCGGAATGCCGACACTTTTGGCGCAAAAAAACGTCAAAAAAATGACGCAACTTCCGGCGACACGTATGACGCCGGAAACAGAAAAAAAAATTTGCGACAAAAAAGTCAGCGCCAAGAATGACGCAATAAAATGAAGCATTTTCAGCCCCCGCGAGCCTAATAGCCCACAGGGAAAAAGTCAAATTTTAAGGTAAGAAAAAAATTGATTAATTCATATGCATTATCCCAAATATGAAACTGACTGTCTGAAATAAGGAATGTTGAACATCCTGAGTCAAGGCAAATAAATGTTTGAACACATATATTTAGAACTTTATATAAAAGTGCCCAACCATAGCTTAGAGTGTCACAGAAAATAAGACTTACTTACCCCAGGACACTCATCTACAAGTAGTAGAAAGCCAAACCAGTACTGAAACGAGAATCAGTAGAGGTAATGGTATATATAAGAGTATATCGTCGATCTGAAAAGGGAGGTAAGAGATGAATCTCTACGACCGATAACAGAGAACCTATGAAATAGACCCCGTAGAAGGAGATCATTGAATTCAAATAGGCAATACTCTCCTCACATCCCTCTGACATTCACTGCATGCTGAGAGGAAAACCGGGCTCCAACCTGCTGCGGAGCGCATATCAACGTAGAATCTAGCACAAACTTACTTCACCACCTCCATAGGAGGCAAAGTTTGTAAAAACTGATTTGTGGGTGTGGTGAGGGGTGTATTTATAGGCATTTTGAGGTTTGGGAAACTTTGCCCCTCCTGGTAGGAATGTATATCCCATACATCACTAGCTCATGGACTCTTGCTAATTACATGAAAGAAAAAACTAATTATGCTTACCTGATTTCCTTTTCTTCTAATGGAAAGAGTCCACCGCTGCATTCATTAATTTTGGGAAATAAGAACCTGGCCACCAGGAGGCGGCAAAGACACCCCAGCCAAAGGCTTAAATACTCCTCCCACTCCCCTCATCCCCCAGTCATTCTGCCAAGGAACAAGGAACAGTAGAAAAAATATCAGGGTGAAAAGGTGCCAGAAGACTATAAGGACGCCCCACATAAAATTACAGGTGGGGAGCTGTGGACTATCTTCATCAGAAGGAAATTATCAGGTAAGCATAATTTATGTTTTTCTTCTTAAATGGAAAGAGTCCACAGCTGTATTCATTACTTTTGGGAAAACAATACCCAAGCTATAGAGGACACTGAATGCCAAGACGGGAGGGTACAATAGGCGGCCCATTCTGAAGGCACCAAGCCTGAAAACACTTCTAACAATAAACCCTGCTTCGTCCGAAGCCGAGAAAACTTTGAAAGGAAAAGCCCCAAGGACACTGACCCACAGATAGTCCAAAGCCTAGCTAGAGACCGCAAAATCAGACTCAACTGAGCCAACAGGCCTCCAGGAGACACCGTCTCCCAACAGTCGGTTTCTCACCACTCACCCCTCACTAAAGAAGAGAACACCAGCCTGAACTCCCAAAGGGATAGGGCCAAGAGAACCAAAGGAAAAACCGAAAGGTCACCAAATCCATAAACGGAAAACCCCCCAGAGCGGGCCTAGCTCACAAGGGCCCAAAATGGGTGCACACAGACACAGGAAGGCTATGCCTAGACCAGGAAAAAACGGATGTATAGGACCATGTACAGGAACAGAGAACCTCTCTCTCAAACGTTGTGCAAGAGCATCAAAAGACAACAGAAGACGGAGTCCTCACATCATCCGAACTTGGAATACTGAAGTATTCCGCTTACAAAACAACATGTAACAGACCCAGACGAAAAACTCGAGAACACGCCGCTATCATCAGGATGACACAGAGAATACTTGCTGAGAAGTAAAAGCGGCCAGCAAAGGAACAGATTAGAAGGAATGCCTGATGAAACAACCCATGCTAGGTTGAGAAACGCGTTGCATGATTTTAAATTTTGCTTGCTATTTTTTTAAACTTATCAATATTTGTTTTAATAAACTGAACTTGTTTTATGCAAGCTTTGGTTCATTACCTTCTATAGCAGTTTTATACACTGCTTCTGACTATCCATCAGCACATATTGTGACAAAGATCCCCCTGCACTATCTACTCTGCACCTGGAGAGGTTTAACTGGTACGCCTGAAGATACCAGCCAGCTCTTACTAGTACATAAGTGTACTTGGGCCAATTGTGAGTATCCATTTGGCTCTTTTTCTTTGATTTCACATATATAGATATATAGATGCACACATGAGGCGCCCCTCTTGTTCTTTATTATTGCAAGGAAAACTCCCAGACAGAGGGCACACCCTAGACAATCCAAGCCGCCAGACCTACCCACAGGTCTACCAAAAAGGAAACACATAACCTCCACGAGGCCCCCCAATAAAGGGAGGTGATACCCAGAACCTGAGGTGGAGTAATCCTAGACCCTCTCCGCTTGTAAGCCAAAGGAGCTAGCTACTATGCCCACCTAGATCCTGAAGATGACAACATCTCTCAGAACCCACTTACAGCCAGGCCAGCCCCAGCAACGACAGGTCTGAAAAAGGGGAACAGAAGTACCCCAAAACCAGCTCAAAGACGAGCGGGAGAATGGCCACAGCCAATCCAACAGAACACAGGTTCAACCTGTCTCCTTAGAACAGACTACAAGACCGTAGGCCCAAAGGATCTAGCAAAAAAAGTTCAACATAGTCTCAACACGGAGCCAGCAAGACTTCAGACGGAACGAACAACCCAGAGAGAATACCTCTCTCTGCTGAGGAAGCTCACCATTCCCATCTCCTTAACCAGGAGAAGCCTTAAGAAAAAGACCACATCTCCATAAAAAGGAGAATAAGCTCGCACCCAAGGAGGGGAAAAGGCTAAAGGGTAGCACCCTCCACAAGCCACAGGCTAAAGGAGAGATCAATCCCTAATGCAGAAGCCCTAGAGTAAGGGATTCCCCTAAAAACTAGCTTGCTAACGCGCAACCAATGTGCAGTAGTAGCAACAGTGACACTGGAAGTCCATTCACCTGCAGAGACGTGAATTCAATGGATACTACAGCAAGCTGACCAAGGGAAACCACCTAAGGTGCAAAACAAGCCCAATGGGCAAAGGCACTCAGAAAACCTGGCCAACCAAGACCAGGTCAAGAATCTGAGTAAAAGGACATAGTCCAAGTTCCCAGGAACTGGGGAACCCCGAACCAGCCCTGGAGCCTAAAAGTCTAGTAACAACCCACAACAAACTCCCCAAGGGAAAATGCTGAGTAAAACTCAGTAACCGGAAACCCCAGGGAGAAAACAGGTCCGAGCCCCAATTGTTTAAACGAACAATACCCGAAAACTGAACACCCCGTCTGATATAACAACCCAGACCACAGGGGATAATAATGCAATATCCATCCGGACAACGAGAAAAACTTGCAAGTCCCAACCTAAGGAAGGGACCACCCCTTGCCGAAGTCACACTCTCCAAAGGAGCTAAGACTGTAAAAGACATACAACGACACTAGTGGCCCTAGACTCTCCAACAGCCTCAGGAGAATAAGGCAAGGGGATACCTCAAGGTCAAAACCACTCGAGCAAAGGCTGGTCTCCACATCCCCTCCATACAAGCGGATGATCACAGGGAGAAAGGGGCGTGAACCATCCCTAGCTTCGGGAGGAACCCCTAGCAAGCCCAGGAGACAACGCCCTGTATGCCTAACAGGGAACAAACATTTCCTAGGCCCCTAAAAGGAGACCACAGAGGAAGACCACAGAGGAAGACCAAAAAGGTCTCAGAAAAACAGCTAGACAGTACACAGTCTATGTGCAATAGCTGCAGCAGGTTACCTTTTGCAAACCATCCTCTGCAAGGCAGTTTAACTACCCTACTAGCTGCAAAGGACCGAAAGGACGATCCCAGAGCCTCAAAAGAAAAAGGCCAAACCGCTCACCCAGCGGTAAGAAGGTGCTAAGCCCTCCAACTCTCCACCACGTGGAGGAGGTAACTCTAGAGTCTGATAGTACCAGACGCAAGAGAAATTGACGCAGTGGAAACTCCGCTGACCCAGTCATTGAAGTGAAGGCTGTAAGGACTGAGACAATGCTTCCTGCCTCGTGGACCCACAGGTCCTCTAGAATGTAGATGAATGTAAAACAAAAAGAATAACATGAGCACTCAATGCCTCGACCGGACCAGTCAATCAGAACAGCCCTGCGTGTCTGAACAGCCACAAGACAGAACCGAACCCAACAGGACCAGTCTGCAACCCGGGTCCTAACTGTCAAGCTACATTAATCCTCCTTCAGAGGGGAAGAAGGGAAAACAGACAAACATAGGACTAACATGTCCCCAAAAACACTTCCGTAGAAGTAACAGAGTATCGATCCCAGTTTAAGATTCCCGAAGGAATCAAAAAAATAAGAGACATCCTAATCGGATAAAAAAAAAAATATATATATATAAGGCAACCTTATAATAATGCCCAATAAGAAACCAGGCCTACCACAGGACCAGTGAATGTATATGTAGGTATAGTAGAGCGCTGGATATATTGGATACCAAACACCTTACAGATAGAAAAGATCCTTTGTTCTTTTCAAAATTTAAAACTAGTTGAAGAGAGGGGGTAAGGGCGCTAAAGGAAGCTAAAGGTATCCGTGAATAATTAATAAATGTGTGTGATTTCACTAGAAATCTACAATGTGCAAAGACTAAAAATGTCTTAAAGTAACAAGCATATATTGAGTACTAACATTAAGAATCCAATGAATGGATTGAAATGATATCGCTAAAAAAACAGAATTTATGCTTACCTGATAAATTACTTTCTCCAACGGTGTGTCCGGTCCACGGCGTCATCCTTACTTGTGGGATATTCTCTTCCCCAACAGGAAATGGCAAAGAGCCCAGCAAAGCTGGTCACATGATCCCTCCTAGGCTCCGCCTACCCCAGTCATTCGACCGACGTACAGGAGGAAATATGCATAGGAGAAACCATATGATACCGTGGTGACTGTAGTTAGAGAAAATAATTCATCAGACCTGATTAGAAAAACCAGGGCGGGCCGTGGACCGGACACACCGTTGGAGAAAGTAATTTATCAGGTAAGCATAAATTCTGTTTTCTCCAACATAGGTGTGTCCGGTCCACGGCGTCATCCTTACTTGTGGGAACCAATACCAAAGCTTTAGGACACGGATGAAGGGAGGGAGCAAATCAGGTCACCTAAATGGAAGGCACCACGGCTTGCAAAACCTTTCTCCCAAAAATAGCCTCCGAAGAAGCAAAAGTATCAAATTTGTAAAATTTGGCAAAAGTGTGCAGTGAAGACCAAGTCGCTGCCTTACATATCTGGTCAACAGAAGCCTCGTTCTTGAAGGCCCATGTGTAAGCCACAGCCCTAGTGGAGTGAGCTGTGATTCTTTCAGGAGGCTGCCGTCCGGCAGTCTCATAAGCCAATCGGATAATGCTTTTAAGCCAAAAAGAAAGAGAGGTAGAAGTTGCTTTTTGACCTCTCCTTTTACCAGAATAAACAACAAACAAAGAAGATGTTTGTCTGAAATCTTTAGTAGCCTCTAAATAGAATTTTAGAGCACGGACTACGTCCAAATTGTGTAACAAACGTTCCTTCTTTGAAACTGGATTCGGACACAAAGAAGGTACAACTATCTCCTGGTTAATATTTTTGTTGGAAACAACTTTCGGAAGAAAACCAGGCTTAGTACGCAAAACCACCTTATCTGCAGATAGGGCGGGGAACACTGCAGAGCAGATAACTCTGAAACTCTTCTAGCAGAAGAAATTGCAACCAAAAACAAAACTTTCCAAGATAATAACTTAATATCTACGGAATGTAAGGGTTCAAACGGAACCCCTTGAAGAACTGAAAGAACTAGATTTAGACTCCAGGGAGGAGTCAAAGGTCTGTAAACAGGCTTGATTCTAACCAGAGCCTGAACAAACGCTTGAACGTCTGGCACAGCTGCCAGCCTTTTGTGAAGTAAAACAGATAAAGCAGAGATCTGTCCCTTCAGAGAACTTGCAGATAATCCTTTCTCCAAAACTTCTTGTAGAAAGGATAGAATCTTAGGAATTTTTATCTTGTTCCATGGGAATCCTTTAGATTCACACCAACAGATATATTTTTTCCATATTTTATGGTAAATTTTTCTAGTTACAGGCTTTCTAGCCTGAATCAGAGTATCTATTACAGAATCTGAAAACCCACGCTTTGATAAAATCAAGCATTCAATCTCCAAGCCGTCAGTTGGAGGGAAACCAGATTCGGATGTTCGAATGGACCTTGAACAAGAAGGTCCTGTCTCAAAGGTAGCTTCCATGGTGGAGCCGATGACATATTCACCAGGTCTGCATACCAAGTCCTGCGTGGCCACGCAGGAGCTATCAAGATCACCGAAGCCCTCTCCTGATTGATCCTGGCTACCAGCCTGGGAATGAGAGGAAACGGTGGGAATACATAAGCTAGGTTGAAGGTCCAAGGTGCTACTAGTGCATCTACTAGAGTCGCCTTGGGATCCCTGGATCTGGACCCGTAGCAAGGAACCTTGAAGTTCTGACGAGAGGCCATCAGATCCATGTCTGGAATGCCCCATAATTGAGTTGAGTTATTTGGGCAAAGATTTCCAGATGGAGTTCCCACTCCCCCGGATGGAATGTCTGACGACTCAGAAAATCCGCTTCCCAATTTTCCACTCCTGGGATGTGGATTGCAGACAAGTGGCAGGAGTGATCCTCCGCCCATTGAATTATCTTGGTCACTTCCTCCATCGCCAGGGAACTCCTTGTTGCCCCCTGATGGTTGATATATGCAACTGTCGTCATGTTGTCTGATTGAAACCTTATGAATTTGGCCTTTGCTAGATGAGGCCAAGCTTTGAGAGCATTGAATATCGCTCTCAGTTCCAGAATGTTTATCGGGAGAAGAGATTCTTCCCGAGACCATAGACCCTGAGCTTTCAGGGGTTCCCAGACCGCGCCCCAGCCCACCAGACTGGCGTCGGTCGTGACAATGACCCACTCTGGTCTGCGGAAGCTCATTCCCTGTGACAGGTTGTCCAGGATCAGCCACCAACGGAGTGAATCTCTGGTCTTTTGATCTACTTGAATCGTCGGAGACAAGTCTGTATAATCCCCATTCCACTGTCTGAGCATGCACAGTTGTAATGGTCTTAGATGAATTCGTGCAAAAGGAACTATGTCCATTGCTGCAACCATCAATCCTATTACTTCCATGCACTGCACTATGGAAGGACGAAAAACAGAATGAAGTACTTGACAAGAGCTTAGAATTTTTGATTTTCTGACCTCTGTCAGAAAAATCCTCATTTCTAAGGAATCTATTATTGTTCCCAAGAAGGGAACTCTTGTTGACGGGGACAGAGAACTTTTTTCTTTGTTCACCTTCCATCCGTGAGATCTGAGAAAGGCTAGGACGATGTCCGTATGAGCCTTTGCTTTTGACAGAGAAGACGCTTGAATCAGGATGTTGTCCAAGTAAGGTACTACTGCAATGCCCCTTGGTCTTAGAACCGCTAGAAGGGACCCTAGTACCTTTGTGAAAATTCTCGGAGCAGTGGCTAATCCGAATGGAAGTGCCACAAACTGGTAATGCTTGTCCAGAAAAGCGAACCTTAGGAACTGATGATGTTCCTTGTGGATAGGAATATGTAGGTACGCATCCTTTAAATCCACCGTGGTCATAAATTGACCTTCCTGGATGGTGGGAAGGATCGTTCGAATGGTTTCCATTTTGAACGATGGAACCCTGAGAAATTTGTTTAGGATCTTGAGATCTAAAATTGGTCTGAATGTTCCCTCTTTTTTGGGAACTATGAACAGGTTGGAGTAAAACCCCATCCCTTGTTCTCCTATTGGAACTGGATGAATTACTCCCATCTTTAACAGGTCTTCTACACAATGTAAGAATGCCTGTCTTTTTATTTGGTTTGAAGATAATTGAGACCTGTGGAACCTTCCCCTTGGGGGTAGTTCCTTGAATTCCAGGAGATAACCTTGAGAAACTATTTCTAGTGCCCAAGGATCCTGAACATCTCTTGCCCAAGCCTGAGCAAAGAGAGAAAGTCTGCCCCCCACCAGATCCGGTCCCGGATCGGGGGCCATCCCTTCATGCTGTTTTGGTAGCAGTGGCAGGCTTCTTGGCCTGCTTACCCTTGTTCCAGCCTTGCATCCGTCTCCAGGCTGGTTTGGGTTGTGAAGCATTACCCTCTTGCTTAGAGGATGTAGAAATAGAGGCTGGTCCGTTTCTGCGAAAGGGACGAAAATTAGGCTTATTTTTAGCCTTAAAAGACCTATCCTGAGGGAGGGCGTGGCCCTTTCCCCCGGTGATGTCTGAAATAATCTCTTTCAAATCAGGACCAAACAGTGTTTTACCCTTGAAAGGGATGTTAAGCAATTTTGTCTTGGAAGACACATCCGCTGACCAAGACTTTAGCCAAAAGCGCTCTGCGCGCCACGATAGCAAACCCTGAATTTTTCGCCGCTAATCTAGCTAATTGCAAAGCGGCATCTAAAATAAAAGAGTTAGCCAATTTAAGTGCTTGAACTCTGTCCATAACCTCCTCATACGAAGATTCTTTATTGAGCGACTTTTCTAGTTCTTCGAACCAGAAACACGCTGCCGTAGTGACAGGAACAATGCATGAAATTGGTTGTAGAAGGTAACCTTGCTGAACAAACATCTTTTTAAGCAAACCCTCTAATTTTTTATCCATAGGATCTTTGAAAGCACAACTATCTTCTATAGGAATAGTAGTGCGTTTGTTTAGAGTAGAAACCGCCCCCTCGACCTTGGGGACTGTCTGCCATAAGTCCTTTCTGGGGTCGACTATAGGAAATCATTTCTTAAATATAGGGGGAGGAACAAAAGGTATGCCGGGCCTTTCCCACTCCTTATTTACTATGTCCGCCACCCGCTTGGGTATAGGAAAAGCATCGGGGGGCACCGGAACCTCTAGGAACTTGTCCATCTTACATAATTTCTCTGGAATGACCAAATTGTCACAATCATCCAGAGTAGATAATACCTCCTTAAGCAGTGCGCGGAGATGTTCTAATTTAAATTTAAATGTTACAACATCAGGTTCAGCTTGTTGAGAAATTTTTCCTGAATCTGAAATTTCTCCCTCAGACAAAACCTCCCTCCTGGCCCCTTCAGATTGGTGTGAGGGTATGTCAGAACAGTTATCATCAGCGTCCTCTTGCTCTTCAGTGTTTAAAACAGAGCAATCGCGCTTTCTCTGATAAGTAGGCATTTTGGATAAAATGTTTGCAATAGAATTATCCATTACGGCCGTTAATTGTTGCATGGTAATAAGTATTGGCGCACTAGATGTACTAGGGGCCACTTGTGTGGGCAAAACTGGAGTAGACACAGAAGGGGATGATGCAGTATCATGATTACTCCCCTCATTTGAGGAATCATCTTGGGCAATATCATTATCTGTGGCATCATTGTCCCTACTTTGTTTGGACACTATGGCACAATTATCACATAAATTTAAATGGGGAGAAACCTTGGTTTCCATACATATAGAACATAGCTTATCTGATGGTACAGACATGTTAAAAAGGCTTAAACTTGTCAACAAAGCACAAAAAACGTTTTAAAATAAAACCGTTACTGTCACTTTAAATTTTAAACTGAACACACTTTATTACTGAATATGTGAAAAAGTATGAAGGAATTGTTCAAAATTCACCACAGTGTCTTAAAGCCTTAAAAGTATTGCACACCAAATTTGAAAGCTTTAACCCTTAAAATAACGGAACCGGAGCCGTTTTTACAATTAACCCCTATACAGTCCCAGCTATCAGCTTTGCTGAGACCCAACCAAAAAACTCTTAACCATCTCCGTGGAGATGTTGCCTGTACAACGGCAAAGAGAATGACTGGGGTAGGCGGAGCCTAGGAGGGATCATGTGACCAGCTTTGCTGGGCTCTTTGCCATTTCCTGTTGGGGAAGAGAATATCCCACAAGTAAGGATGATGCCGTGGACCAGACACACCTATGTTGGAGAAATATGGTGTTAATCAAATGTGTGCAACGGTGAATATTCAAGGTGATATTTTATTAAAGTGATAAATAAAAATATCAGTGAAAACTCAGTTGAGTTTATTAAATCCTAATCTCTAAATACAAACATTGCCAAATAATATGATAAAATATGATCGTTAGTCAGCAACTGACGGGGAGATCTCCCCAAATTTGAATATATAAAATATATAAAATATATAAAATATAGCTTTTTCGGCCTAAAAAAACAGAGTAGCTGTCAGCCTAGCATAGAATATAAATAAATATAACAGATATGTATAATAAATATTGCAAGTTATATAAACACGTGTTCAAAGAATATTATAAATATACACATATTTAAAAAAGTCTCAATAAATAGCAGAGGGCTTTGCTATTGAAATATAAAATGTTCAAAGGGCACAATTAGAGCAGCCAATGGTGTTAATTACCACAGTTCCAGAGTAGAAAATAGTATTGCCTTAAATACAGTTTGTTGTGGCTATTGCGAGATATAAGAGACAAATTAAATTCTGACACTTCTCTGCCAACCTCCTGGGACGAAAGGCAAAGAATGACTGGGGGATGAGGGAGTGGGAGGAGTATTTAAGACTTCGGCTGGGGTGTCTTTGCCTCCTCCTGGTGGCAAGGTTCTTATTTCCCAAAAGTAATGAATGCAGCTGTGGACTCTTTCCATTTAAGAAAAAGGGAAAATATGGAAATAACTGCACAGCTTTTCAAATAAAACTGTCTTCCCACAGAGAGTAAAATGAATAGCTTTGTACCACATAATAATAAGCCGAGCTAGGGCACAGTTATCAAGAGTATGCACATTTGTTTCCAATAGTGCTATTTTCTGTATGAACTAATTAAAAATATTAACATAAAGTGAACCACCCCAAAAGTCCTCTTAAGAACTGTATTTACAAAAGAAATGGTTACTTGCTGTCAATTGTTTTACAGAAATTGGTCAGCTAATAAAGCTTGTTTAGCATATTCCGTTCCAGTCTCTTTATAATTGTATTATTTATTTGTAATATTTTTTTAGTTGTAGGTTGATCTGAGGTTTCCAGAATGTTAAATGATACAGAAATTAGCACACTACATCTGGTTTTAAATTATGGTTCCGTCTATAATTGTATAAGTGTTAAAACAATTAGAAAGCTGTGGTGTTTAAAAATGCCAAGGTGGAAAGGTTCTGTGAAAAAAAGTTTAACGGAACAGTAAATGTTCTTTTTTTTTTATAATTCTTTTTTTTACTATAATTGTGTACTATGTGCACAATCAGCTAACTTGATGGTATCCTCACCTTATAAAAAACCAGAATTTATGTTTACCTGATAAATTACTTTCTCCAACGGTGTGTCCGGTCCACGGCGTCATCCTTACTTGTGGGATATTCTCTTCCCCAACAGGAAATGGCAAAGAGCCCAGCAAAGCTGGTCACATGATCCCTCCTAGGCTCCGCCTTCCCCAGTCATTCGACCGACGTAAAGGAGGAATATTTGCATAGGAGAAACCATATGATACCGTGGTGACTGTAGTTAAAGAAAATAAATTATCAGACCTGATTAAAAAACCAGGGCGGGCCGTGGACCGGACACACCGTTGGAGAAAGTAATTTATCAGGTAAACATAAATTCTGTTTTCTCCAACATAGGTGTGTCCGGTCCACGGCGTCATCCTTACTTGTGGGAACCAATACCAAAGCTTTAGGACACGGATGAAGGGAGGGAGCAAATCAGGTCACCTAGATGGAAGGCACCACGGCTTGCAAAACCTTTCTCCCAAAAATAGCCTCAGAAGAAGCAAAAGTATCAAACTTGTAAAATTTAGTAAAAGTGTGCAGTGAAGACCAAGTCGCTGCCTTACATATCTGATCAACAGAAGCCTCGTTCTTGAAGGCCCATGTGGAAGCCACAGCCCTAGTGGAATGAGCTGTGATTCTTTCAGGAGGCTGCCGCCCGGCAGTCTCATAAGCCAATCTGATGATGCTTTTAATCCAAAAAGAGAGAGAGGTAGAAGTTGCTTTTTGACCTCTCCTTTTACCAGAATAAACAACAAACAAGGAAGATGTATGTCTAAAATCCTTTGTAGCATCTAAATAGAATTTTAGAGCACGAACAACATCCAAATTGTGCAACAAACGTTCCTTCTTTGAAACTGGATTCGGACACAAAGAAGGCACGACTATCTCCTGGTTAATGTTTTTGTTAGAAACAACTTTCGGAAGAAAACCAGGTTTAGTACGTAAAACCACCTTATCTGCATGGAACACCAGATAAGGAGGAGAACACTGCAGAGCAGATAATTCTGAAACTCTTCTAGCAGAAGAAATTGCAACCAAAAACAAAACTTTCCAAGATAATAACTTAATATCAACGGAATGTAAGGGTTCAAACGGAACCCCCTGAAGAACTGAAAGAACTAAATTGAGACTCCAAGGAGGAGTCAATGGTTTGTAAACAGGCTTGATTCTAACCAGAGCCTGAACAAAGGCTTGAACATCTGGCACAGCTGCCAGCTTTTTGTGAAGTAACACAGACAAGGCAGAAATCTGTCCCTTCAAGGAACTTGCAGATAATCCTTTCTCCAAACCTTCTTGAAGAAAGGATAGAATCTTAGGAATTTTTACCTTGTCCCAAGGGAATCCTTTAGATTCACACCAACAGATATATTTTTTCCATATTTTGTGGTAAATTTTTCTAGTTACAGGCTTTCTGGCCTGAACAAGAGTATCAATGACAGAATCTGAGAACCCTCGCTTTGATAAGATCAAGCGTTCAATCTCCAAGCAGTCAGTTGGAGTGAGACCAGATTCGGATGTTCGAACGGACCTTGAACAAGAAGGTCTCGTCTCAAAGGTAGCTTCCATGGTGGAGCCGATGACATATTCACCAGGTCTGCATACCAAGTCCTGCGTGGCCACGCAGGAGCTATCAAGATCACCGATGCCCTCTCCTGATTGATCCTGGCTACCAGCCTGGGGATGAGAGGAAACGGCGGGAATACATAAGCTAGTTTGAAGGTCCAAGGTGCTACTAGTGCATCTACTAGAGTCGCCTTGGGATCCCTGGATCTGGACCCGTAGCAAGGAACCTTGAAGTTCTGACGAGAGGCCATCAGATCCATGTCTGGAATGCCCCACAATTGAGTAATTTGGGCAAAGATTTCCGGATGGAGTTCCCACTCCCCCGGATGAAATGTCTGACGACTCAGAAAATCCGCTTCCCAATTTTCCACTCCTGGGATGTGGATTGCAGACAAGTGGCAGGAGTGAGTCTCCGCCCATTGAATGATTTTGGTCACTTCTTCCATCGCCAGGGAACTCCTTGTTCCCCCCTGATGGTTGATGTACGCAACAGTCGTCATGTTGTCTGATTGAAACCGTATGAACTTGGCCTTTGCTAGCTGAGGCCAAGCCTTGAGAGCATTGAATATCGCTCTCAGTTCCAGAATATTTATCGGGAGAAGAGATTCTTCCCGAGACCAAAGACCCTGAGCTTTCAGGGGTCCCCAGACCGCGCCCCAGCCCACCAGACTGGCGTCGGTCGTGACAATGACCCACTCTGGTCTGCGGAAGCTCATCCCCTGTGACAGGTTGTCCAGGGACAGCCACCAACGGAGTGAATCTCTGGTCCTCTGATCTACTTGTATCGTCGGAGACAAGTCTGTATAGTCCCCATTCCACTGACTGAGCATGCACAGTTGCAATGGTCTTAGATGAATTCGCGCAAAAGGAACTATGTCCATTGCCGCTACCATCAAACCTATTACTTCCATGCACTGCGCTATGGAAGGAAGAGGAACAGAATGAAGTATTTGACAAGAGTTTAGAAGTTTTGATTTTCTGGCCTCTGTCAGAAAAATCCTCATTTCTAAGGAGTCTATGATTGTTCCCAAGAAGGGAACCCTTGTTGACGGAGATAGAGAACTTTTTTCTACGTTCACTTTCCACCCGTGAGATCTGAGAAAGGCCAGGACAATGTCCGTGTGAGCCTTTGCTTGAGGAAGGGACGACGCTTGAATCAGAATGTCGTCCAAGTAAGGTACTACTGCAATGCCCCTTGGTCTTAGCACCGCTTGAAGGGACCCTAGTACCTTTGTGAAAATTCTTGGAGCAGTGGCTAATCCGAACGGAAGTGCCACAAACTGGTAATGCTTGTCCAGGAATGCGAACCTTAGGAACCGATGATGTTCCTTGTGGATAGGAATATGTAGATACGCATCCTTTAAATCCACCGTGGTCATGAATTGACCTTCCTGGATGGAAGGAAGAATTGTTCGAATGGTTTCCATTTTGAACGATGGAACCTTGAGAAACTTGTTTAGGATCTTGAGATCTAAGATTGGTCTGAATGTTCCCTCTTTTTTGGGAACTACGAACAGATTGGAGTAGAACCCCATCCCTTGTTCTCCTAATGGAACAGGATGAATCACTCCCATTTTTAACAGGTCTTCTACACAATGTAAGAATGCCTGTTTTTTTATGTGGTCTGAAGACAATTGAGACCTGTGGAACCTCCCCCTTGGGGGAAGCCCCTTGAATTCCAGAAGATAACCTTGGGAGACTATTTCTAGCGCCCAAGGATCCAGAACATCTCTTGCCCAAGCCTGAGCGAAGAGAGAGAGTCTGCCCCCCACCAGATGCGGTCCCGGATCGGGGGCCAACATCTCATGCTGTCTTGGTAGCAGTGGCAGGTTTCTTGGCCTGCTTTCCTTTGTTCCAGCCTTGCATTGGTCTCCAGGCTGGCTTGGCTTGAGAAGTATTACCCTCTTGCTTAGAGGACGTAGCACTTGGGGCTGGTCCGTTTATGCGAAAGGGACGAAAATTAGGTTTATTTTTGGCCTTGAAAGACCTATCCTGAGGAAGGGCGTGGCCCTTGCCCCCAGTGATATCAGAGATAATCTCTTTCAAGTCAGGGCCAAACAGCGTTTTCCCCTTGAAAGGAATGTTAAGCAATTTGTTCTTGGAAGACGCATCCGCTGACCAAGATTTTAGCCAAAGCGCTCTGCGCGCCACAATAGCAAAACCAGAATTTTTCGCCGCTAACCTAGCCAATTGCAAAGTGGCGTCTAGGGTGAAAGAATTAGCCAATTTGAGAGCATGAATTCTGTCCATAATCTCCTCATAAGAAGAAGAATTATTATTGAGCGCCTTTTCTAGTTCATCGAACCAGAAACACGCTGCTGTAGTGACAGGAACAATGCATGAAATTGGTTGTAGAAGGTAACCTTGCTGAACAAACATCTTTTTAAGCAAACCTTCTAATTTTTTATCCATAGGATCTTTGAAAGCACAACTATCTTCTATGGGTATAGTGGTGCGTTTGTTTAGAGTAGAAACCGCCCCCTCGACCTTGGGGACTGTCTGCCATAAGTCCTTTCTGGGGTCGACCATAGGAAACAATTTTTTAAATATGGGGGGAGGGACGAAAGGTATACCGGGCCTTTCCCATTCTTTATTTACAATGTCCGCCACCCGCTTGGGTATAGGAAAAGCTTCGGGGGGCCCCGGGACCTCTAGGAACTTGTCCATTTTACATAGTTTCTCTGGAATGACCAAATTCTCACAATCATCCAGAGTAGATAACACCTCCTTAAGCAGAGCGCGGAGATGTTCCATTTTAAATTTAAATGTAATCACATCAGGTTCAGCTTGTTGAGAAATTTTCCCTGAATCTGAAATTTCTCCCTCAGACAAAACCTCCCTGGCCCTCTCAGACTGGTGTAGGGGCACTTCAGAACCAATATCATCAGCGTCCTCATGCTCTTCAGTATTTTCTAAAACAGAGCAGTCGCGCTTTCGCTGATAAGTGGGCATTTTGGCTAAAATGTTTTTGATAGAATTATCCATTACAGCCGTTAATTGTTGCATAGTAAGGAGTATTGGCGCACTAGATGTACTAGGGGCCTCCTGTGTGGGCAAGACTGGTGTAGACGAAGGAGGGGATGATGCAGTACCATGCTTACTCCCCTCACTTGAGGAATCATCTTGGGCATCATTTTCTCTAAATTTTGTGTCACATAAATCACATCTAATTAAATGAGAAGGAACCTTGGCTTCCCCACATTCAGAACACAGTCTATCTGGTAGTTCAGACATGTTAAACAGGCATAAACTTGATAACAAAGTACAAAAAACGTTTTAAAATAAACCGTTACTGTCACTTTAAATTTTAAACTGAACACACTTTATTACTGCAATTGTGAAAAAGTATGAAGGAATTGTTCAAAATTCACCAAAATTTCACCACAGTGTCTTAAAGCCTTAAAAGTATTGCACACCAAATTTGGAAGCTTTAACCCTTAAAATAACGGAACCGTTTTTATATTTAACTCCTTTACAGTCCCTGGTATCTGCTTTGCTGAGACCCAACCAAGCCCAAAGGGGAATACGATACCAAATGACGCCTTCAGAAAGTCTTTTCTATGTATCAGAGCTCCTCACACATGCATCTGCATGTCCTGCTTCCCAAAAACAAGTGCGCAATAGAGGCGCGAAAATGAGACTCTGCCTATGATTAGGGAAAGCCCCTAGAGAATAAGGTGTCCAATACAGTGCCTGCCGGTTATTTTACATAATTCCCAAGATTAAAATAATTCCTCAAGGCTATGGAGTATAAAATATGCTTATATATAAATCGATTTAGCCCAGAAAATGTCTACAGTCTTAAAAGCCCTTGTGAAGCCCTTTTTTTCTTTCTGTAATAAAAATGGCTTACCGGATCCCATAGGGAAAATGACAGCTTCCAGCATTACATCGTCTTGTTAGAATGTGTCATACCTCAAGCAGCAAAAGTCTGCTCACTGTTCCCCCAACTGAAGTTAATTCCTCTCAACAGTCCTGTGTGGAAACAGCCATCGATTTTAGTAACGGTTGCTAAAATCATTTTCCTCTTACAAACAGAAATCTTCATCTCTTTTCTGTTTCAGAGTAAATAGTACATACCAGCACTATTTTAAAATAACAAACTCTTGATTGAATAATAAAAACTACAGTTAAACACTAAAAAACTCTAAGCCATCTCCGTGGAGATGTTGCCTGTACAACGGCAAAGAGAATGACTGGGGAAGGCGGAGCCTAGGAGGGATCATGTGACCAGCTTTGCTGGGCTCTTTGCCATTTCCTGTTGGGGAAGAGAATATCCCACAAGTAAGGATGACGCCGTGGACCGGACACACCTATGTTGGAGAAAATTATATATTTATTTTCTGAAAAGATTTTTGCCAATATCCCCCAAAACCATCCTTTTTCGTGCCGCGATTTATTTTTTATTTTTGTTTTATAACAATTAAATTCATAACAGGGTTGTTCTTCAAACACAACACGCTCATTTGTGCTGTTCACTTCAATGTAGCATGCTCCTGTGCGGGATAAAGCCGCCAACAGATAATTATCTTTATTTTATACAAGGTGAGGATATCATAGAAGTAACGGATTGTGCACATGACATACAATCATAGTAAAAATAAACGTTTACTCTCCATTTAATCTCAGTGTGATAATTACACAGGAGTAGGCCTATATACAAAACTTTAAATAACATGAAAGTCAAAAGTATTGTGCATTGAAAAGCATATGCACATATGCTCAGCAGCAGCAATGCACTACTAAGAGCTAGCTGGTGACTACATACATTTGTCTTTTGTCATTGGCTTAACATATATATGTTCATCTAACTCCCAGTAGTGCATTACTTCCCTGGAACTGACTTTAACTATGTGCTTATCCCTTTGCAGTGGTTGAACACAGTTATGAGCCAGCAGCAGTGAAATAATAAAATGCTCTAACAAACTAAAGCTTTTTGTACTTGTATGCCCATTTTAACACACAGTACCACCAAGCACTAATGATTTATGTGTTACCTCTTCCTGGAGTAAATTCAAATCTAATATCATTCAGCTCTTTCTTCGTATTCCTGAAAAACAACGTAAGTAAGGTTATTGCAGAAACCGCTAAAAGCCATTTATACTTACAGATGACATAAGTGCAGTTAAAGGGACATGGAACCCAAAATGTTTCTTTTATTATTCAGATAGAATATACAATTTTAAACACCTTTCCAATTTACTTCTATTATCAAATTTTTTACATTATCTTGGTATCCTTTGTTGAAAAGCAGTGTGCAGCAGTTTTGCAACAATGTTATACATAAGCAACAGCACTAGATGGCAGAACTATTTCATGTGCACGCTACCTGTCCAGATATCTCTTCAACACAGAACAACATGAACAAAGCAAATTTGATAATAGAAGTAAATAGGAATTTTTTTTAATTTTTTTTCTGAATCATAAAAGAAAATTTGTGCTTCATGGCCCTTTAAGTAAATAGCATAGAACACTGGAATAGGTAGAAATAACTTGCAGAAGTCTGAGCAGGTGGGTAACAATCCAACATATAACATACAGCCTTCCCCTTCCTGCTTGAATCAGTTTACACATAACCAAGCAACAACCTATACAGAGAAAGGAGTTTGATCATAAATCAACCTAAAGGCATAGACACAATCCAAACATGTTTACCAAGCAGGGAGGGCATGCATGATCCTACTTAGAGTGTGGTCATACCAAATGCTTCTTGCACCAACACACACATTGATGATGTAGAATTTAGTAATTCTGGAATAAGGAACTTTCACAAATATGTTTACTCAAAATTAAAGGGCCATGATACCCAAATGTTGAAACACTTGAAAGTGATGCAGCATAGCTGTAAAAAGCTGACTAGAAAATATCACCTGAACATCTCTATGTAAAAAAGAAAGATATTTTACCTCACAATGTCCTAGTATTCACACCCCATTGTAAAGGACTTCTAAGCAGCAAATTAGTATGTCTGTCACAGGACAGGCAAGGGGGCAAGCCTTGTGCACACTGATCTTATTTCCCTATTCAGTTTAAGGACGTTTACTATGAAATCTCATGAGAGTTAAGTCAAATCTCATGAGATCACAGTAAGAGTTCATGACCTAAGCACTGTTGATGCTGATTGGCTGCTGTTAATTTCTTCTTCTTTTTTCTTTTTTTTACCTGCATAATTGCTTACACAGCACTTACTTTGGTGACCTGAGGAGATTGTGAGGTAAAATATCTTCCTTTTTTACATAGAGATTCTCAGGTGATATTTTCCTGTCAGTTATGCTGCATCACTTTAAAGTGATTTAGAATATGAGTATTATGTTCCTTTAAGTTGCATATCAGTGCATTTTAATTAGAAGCATTTTATTTGCTATAAACTTATATTTTTTTTAAAACTGCATTTAGTACAAGTTATCACTGTTTCAGTAATTGGTTTTACTACACACTAGTATTTACAGACTGCACCCGCTCACAAAACCATCAAATATGTGTTTAGTCTTAATGTGAGCCACACAATTATGTAAATTAGTAGTATTGTATGTTGTCAGAACCTCTAAATATATAGCAAAGGAACCAATTAGGTCACCTAAATTGGGCCTAATTTTCGATAAGGTCAGTTCAAGAAGGGACGTAGACTCAAGATTATCCCAAAAAAACATCCCTGCAAGAAGCTAAACCCCAGGAGTACTGGCGGTGGTAGCAACAAAAGGGAAAAACCTTAAAGGAACATTTAACATAAAAAAAAAAAATGCTTTATAGAATGATGCATTCAAAGAAAATATTAGTCTGATAACGTAGATGTATTTTTTGAAGTTTTATTAGCTGTTTAAATAGTGAAAGTGAAGTGTTTCAATGTCTATAAAACAATGTAAGCTGACCAGTTGTAACTAAGGTTACTATATCTGCTGTGACCAATTAGAGACAGTTATAAGTAGGTCACTAGAGTGTGCAGCCAATGGCTGTGTGGAATATAACAGTGTTCTGCACTTCCATTGCTAACAGGAACTGAAAAGCTCACAATTTCAAAATGGAATAACAGGAAAAGGGGACAAAATATGTAATGAAAGTATATTACAGAGTGTGTATATATATATATATATATATATATATATATATATATATATATATATATATATATATATATATATATATATCAAATTATGCTTACCTGATAATTTAATTTCTATCAAGGGGAGTCCACGGCTTCATTCATTACTATTGGGAATTAAGAACCTGGCCACCAGGAGGAGGCAAAGACACCCCAGCCAAAGGCTTAAATACTTCCCCCACTTCCCTCATCCCCCAGTCATTCTGCCGAGGGAACCAGGAACAGTAGGAGAAATATCAGGGTAAAAAAAGGTGCCAGAAGATGAATACATTTAGGGCCACCCAACTGAGATACGGGCGGGAGCCGTAGGCTCTCCTCCCCTCGATGGAAACAAAATTATCAGGTAAGCATAATTTAAGTTTTCCATCTAAAGGGGAGGAGAGTCCATGGCTAAATTTATTACTATTGGAAACATATACTTAAGCTCTAGAGGACACTTAATGAAACCGGAAGGGTAAAAGGCGGACCCTAATCTGAGGGCACCACAGCCTGCAAAACCTTTCTCCCAAAAACAGCTGCCGCAGAAGCAAAAACGTTAAATTTGCAAAACTTTGTAAAAGTGTGTAATTTTGCTCCATAGAGGCCTCATTCTTCAATGCCCAAGAAGAAGCCACAGCTCTAGTTGAATGAGCCGTTATCCTCTGAGGAGGCTTATGTCCCGCTGTCTCATTAGCCAAGCGAATCAAACTCCTCAACCAAAAAGACAAAGAAGTAGCAGAGGCCCTTTGCCCCTTGAGCTTCCCAGAATACACCACAAAAAGAGATGTAGACTGTCTGCAATCCTTTGTAGCCTGAAGAACTTCAAGGCACGAACCACATCCAGGTTATGAAGTAACCCCTTCTTTGAAGAAGAAGGGTTAGGACACAAAGAAGTAACAACTATTTCCTGATTGATGTTACGGTTAGACACCACTTTGGGGAGAAACCCCAACCCAGTGCGAAGTACAGCCTTATCCGCATGAAACACCAGATAAGGAGGATCACATTAAAAGGCAGCTAATTCAGATACTCAGTGTGCCGATGCAATAGCCAAAAGGAAGAGAACCTTCCAGGACAGAATCTTAATGTCCATAGAATGCATAGGTTCAAAGAGAACCCTCTGCAAAACCTTAAGGACTAAGTTTAAGCTCCAAGGCTGAGCCGATTGTCTAAAGACAGGCCTGATTCTAGACAGAGCCTGAACAAAAGATTGAATGTCAGGGAGCTCAGCGAGTCTCCTATGCAACAAAACTGATAAAGCCGAAATCTGTCCCTTTAAGGAACTAGCGGCAAGACCCTTTACCAAACCATCTTGGAGAAAGGACAGAATCCTGGATACCTTCACCTTATGCCAAGGATATCCGTGCTTCTCACACCAGAACAAGTAAGTCCTCCACACCTTATAGTAGATGCTTCCTTGCCTGAATTAGAGTATCAATCACACTTCCTGAAAAGCATCTCTTGGCTAAGACTAGGCGTTCAATCTCCATGCAGTCAGCCTCAAAAAATCCAGATTTTGATGCTGAAAGGGGCCCTGTGACAGCAGATCCCTGCGACAGGGTAACCCTACACAGCAGAGAGGATGACATCCCCACCAGATCCGCAAACCACGTCCTCCGCGGCCACAAAGGAGCAATAAGAATGGCCAAGGCCTGCTTCTGTTTGCGAGGTAGAAGTGGTAATGGAGGGGAAAAAATGGAGGAAAAATGTAAGTTAGGCTGAGTCCCCAAGGAACCACTAAGGCATCTATCAGTTCTGCCTGGGGATCCCTGAACCTCGACCCGTATCGAGGCAATTTGCAATTGAGTCTGGACGCCATGAGATCTATCTCAGGCGTTCCCCATCTGTGACAAATCTCCGAAACCACCTCGGGGTGAAGAGACCATTCCCCCGGATGGAAGGACTGTGTGCTAAGAAAGTCCGCGTCCCAGTTGTCCACACCTGGAATGTGAATCGCTGAAAGCGAAAAACCGTGGGACTCCGCCCACTCCAGGATCCGAGACACCTCCCTCATCGCGAGGGGACTCCTTGTACCCCCTTGATGGTTGATGTAAGCCACCGAGGTAATGTTGTAGGTCTGGAATCTGACAAAACTGAACGACCCCAGAGAAGGCCAAGCCTTTAGAGCATTGTAGATTTCTCGTAGTTCTAGGATATTGATCGGAAAGACAGACTCCTCCCTGGACCACTTTCCTTGTGCCATCCTGGCACCCCAAACAGCTCCCTAACCTGACAGACTGGCGTCCGTGGTAACAATCTCCCAGGACGGTCTCAAGAAGGATGTCCCCAAGGATAGTTGTTCCAGACGAATCCACCAAGAGAGGGAGTTCTGAGTCCGAGCACCCAGGGATATCAGCTGTGACAGATCGCCGTTCCACTGTCACAACATGCACAATTGAAGAAGTCTTAGGTGGAACCTGGCGAATGGGATGACATCTATGCTTGACACCATGAGACCTATCAACGCCATACATTGAGCCACCGAAGGGCTTGAGGAGGACTGAAGGGCTAGACAGGTGGACGCAAGCTTCCTGCGCCACTGATCTGTGAGAAATATCTTCATGGACAGAGAGTCTATTATCGTGCCCAGGAACTCCACCCTGTTGCTGGGAACCAGGGAACTCTTTTCTGAGTTGATCTTCCAACCGTAAGAATGGAGCAGAAGAAGAAGAAGAGCCCTCGAATGATCCTCTGCGAGGCTGAGTGACGGCGCCTGAACCAGGATGTTGTCCAGGTAAGGCGCCACCACAATGCCCCTGGATCTGGCCACTGCAAGCAGCTCCCCCAGAACCTTCGTGAAGACTCACGGGCCGTCGCCAGACCAAAAGGAAGGGCAACAAACGGGAAGTGTTGGTCAAGAAATGCAAATCTAAGGAACCTGAAGTGGTTCCTGTGGATTGGCACATGAAGGTAAGCGTCCTTCAAGTCTATAGTCGTCATGAACTGTCCCCTTTGAACTAGGGGAAGAATAGATCTGATCGCTTCCATTTTGAACGTTGGAACACTCAGGAACTTGTTTGAACACTTTAGGTCAAGAATCGTGAGGAACGTGCCCTCCTTCTTCGGAACCATAAAAAGGTTGGAATAGTACCCTAGACCCCTCTCTGCTAGGGGCACTGGTACAATAACCCAGAGAGAGGCGAGATCTCTCACACACTCTAGAAAGGCCTATCTCTTCTCTGGTCTTAAAGACAGGTTTGACGGGAGGATGGGATCTGAACCCTATCCTGTAACCCTGGGAGACCACTTCTAGAATGCAAGGGTCCTGAACGTCCTGCAACCATGCGTCTGAGAATAGAGATAATCTGACCCTACGTGATTCGGAGATCAGCCGGGGGCCGCCCTTTCATGCCGATTTCGTCTTGGCGTGCTTCTTGCTCTGCTTAGACTTGTTCCAAGATTGAGCCGGCTTCCAAGAGTCTCTTGGACTGGTCCACTTTTGTGGCGGGTTGCTGGCACTGGGCCTTGTCCACACGAAAGGGACAAAAAGTAGATCCTTTAGGCTAAGCCTTCTTATCCTGTGGTAGATAAGCTCCGTTGCCTCCCGTAACCGTGGATATAATCAAATCCAATACTGGACCAAACAGGATCTTCCCTTGAAAAGGCAAGGACAACAGACTCACCTTATAGGTCATGTCCGTAGACCAAGATTTTAGCCACAGAGCCCTGTGCGCTAAAACAGAAAAACCTGACACCTTAGCATTCAGGCAAATAATTTGCATATTGGCATCACAGATGAAAGAATTGGAGATCATCAGCGCCTTAATCTTCTCCTGTATGTCATCGATGGATGTCTCCCCCTCGACCATTTCCCACAGGGATTCACACCAATATGTCACAGCTCCAGCGACCGCTGCAACGGCCGCTGCTGGCTGAAAAGCAAAACCTGTGTGCTGAAACATCTTTCTCAACATGTTTTCCAGCATTTTGTCCATGGGTTTTCTAAACGAGGAAGTATCCTTGAGGGGAATAGTCGTCCACTTTGCGAGCGTAGAGATAGCCCTATCCACCTTAAGGATGATCCCCCACAGCTCAAGCTGAGAGTCCGGAACGGGGAACAGTTTTTTAAAGGAAGAAGAGGAGGAGTAGGAAAAGGAAGAACCTAATCACTCTCATTCGTTCATAATAATATTAGCCATCTTAACGGGAACTGGGAAAGACTGTGGTACTACCCTGTCCTTGTATACCTTGTCAAGCTTAGGAATCGCAGGTTCCTCCGGTATCTTAGGTTCCAGAACCTCCAGAGTAGCAAGCACCTGCCGTAGCAGAAAGCATAAATTCTCCATCCTAAACCTATAACCAGGCTCCTCCGCTGCCAGAGATTTAGATGACACGAACTCCAACCCCGAAGAGGCCTCCTCCGAAGAGTCGGAGTGGGCCACGTCCTCGTATAGAGCCTCTGGATCTCCCATCGGCGAGGACAAACCCTGGGCAGGGCCGCTATGATAAATCCTACGCTTGTGCTTAGCAGAACGTGGTAAAGCATGGATCACTTTCGAAACCGCCAATTCCAGTTGGTCCGCAAAGTCTGACGGCCAACAAATCTCTCCAGAAAGAGTAATGGTTGGACCCCGGGGCGTTGCATGTACAGTTGGAGATGAATGTAGGGAACGCACCTCCCGGGATGAAGAACCCTCAGAGGTGGACGACTCAGTATTACTAGACATCCGTTTACCTTTAGATGTTGTAACTTTATCAAGGCATGTGGAACATAGTCAAGCAGGCTGATCTACCAGAACCTCCTTACAATAAACACAGGAATGAGACTTTATTAAGGAAGGAGAGCCCTCCAAGGCATCAGAGTCCTCCATCGCTTGCACGCTTGGTTAGACTAACTTTACTTATTAAATAGGTACCTTTATACCACCAATGGCCGGGGCACCCGCCACCTCCTAGGACCCGTACTAGAGAAACAGCTATGTCTTCTGCGTCATAGATCAACAGGAAGGATAGATAGCCACACCCAGTCGCATGGCATGCCTAGCAGGACCGCCCCTGCACTAGGGAAAAATGCACCAAGAAATGGCCGCGCAAGTTTCCGCAAGTAACCTGAAAGTTCCACAAATTGCCAGAGCCTTATCTCGCACATAACGCAGAAATGACACAATAAACAATATCATGTATAAACCCCCTGTTCAATAATCCCCCTACCAGGAATATTAACCCTTGATTCTGTAAAGATAAAAAGGCGCCACACTGTGACCCTGTCTGCTAGGTTATCATTATGAATAAAGAATTAAACAATCTTACCAGAATCTACTCCATGGAACAGGAACACGGCCCTTCAAGTGTGACCGGTTAGTAGCCTCACTCCTGACATGGACTTGAGTGAAGAAAGCAGGCAGCGAAACTCGTCAACGCTGATTGCTTATGGAGCTGTTAATATGAGTCGGGATGGTTTCGCAGAAAGACTCTCCCTGCACCTCCGGACTCTAACTTTCGCCCAGGCTCTCACTGAGAGGCTGACAGGACTACTTAAAAGTATAGACCTGCACCACAGTTTAACTAGGTCCCTACAACCTAGTAGCAAACAATCACACAGTAAATCAAAAACTATGGGCGCCTAAAAGGCAAGTCTTTGAAAGCATACAAGTTTATTTTATTACAAGAAAATATTTTACAGCAAATATTGCAAAGGATATTTTAATTAGCAGAAATCTATGCAATAAAAATTATAAAATATCTGTTCATAAAACACATGACACAACAACAGACACAACAGAAACACAACTGTGCAAGTTAAAAAGTTAAAATTTACAATAGTTATATGCACAAGTTAACTATAACCTCTGCTGCAGACAGGGTTAAAAACAGTGCATGGAGTGATTGTATTTTATACACAGTATTATTAAATACCAATCCAGCGTATCCAGCAAGATTCAATAAAACAGAATTTATGCTTACCTGATAAATTACTTTCTCTTGCGGTGTATCCAGTCCACGGATTCATCCTTTACTTGTGGGATATTCTCATTCCCTACAGGAAGTGGCAAAGAGAGCACACAGCACACAGCAGAGCTGTCCATATAGCTCCCCCTCTAGCTCCACCCCCCAGTCATTCGACCAAAGGTTAGGAAGAAAAAGGAGAAACCATAGGGTGCAGTGGTGACTGTAGTTTAAACAAAATATTTTTACCTGACTTAATTGCCAGGGCGGGCCATGGACTGGATACACCGCAAGAAAAAGTAATTTATCAGGTAAGCATAAATTCTGTTTTCTCTTGCAAGGTGTATCCAGTCCACGGATTCATCCTTTACTTGTGGGATACCAATACCAAAGCTTTAAGACACGGATGAAGGGAGGGAACAAGACAGATACCTTAAACGGAAGGGCACCACTGCTTGCAAAACCTTTCTCCCAAAAATAGCCTCGGAAGAAGCAAAATTATCGAATTTATAAAATTTGGCAAAAGTATGCAGTGAAGACCAAGTCGCTGCCTTACAAATCTGTATAACAGAAGCCTCTTCTAACACCACATTCACTTTACCCTCCCGTAGAGAGACCCTAGTGTTTAGAGCCGGCAAAGAGAATGACTGGGGGTAGAGCTAGAGGGGGAGCTATATGGACAGCTCTGCTGTGTGCTCTCTTTGCCACTTCCTGTAGGGAATGAGAATATCCCACAAGTAAAGGATGAATCCGTGGACTGGATACACCTTGCAAGAGAAATCCAGTACGATCCAACACCTGTGCGATCTAACAAATGTGCTAGTAGCACAGTCTAGAGATAGATAGATAGTTGGTACCTTATTAAAACTCTAGAGCTCCAAGTATTTATATCCACGAAGCTGTGGTTTAACCACCTGGAAGACATCTCTCGGATCCTAGTAGGGTGAAAAGAAGAAAGCCACCAAGCTCCTCTCCCCTGCATGTCCTAGGTTGCGCCCTCAGCTGTGTTTACTTTCGTTTTTCTTGGAGTATGGTATCTCTTGGTGTCCAAAGTAGGAATGAAAGAAGGTACGGCAACGCGTTTTAGCTCTCAGAGAGATTAAACGCGTTGCCGGACTAACTTGCACATTTGGGTTTCTGTTGTGTTTTATGAATTTGTTGTCAGATATTTTATCATTTTTATCTCATAGATTGCTGCTAATTAAAATATCAATTTGCAATACTTGCTGTAAAATATTTTCTTGTAATAAAATAGACATATATGCTTTCAAAGACTTGCCTTTTAGGCGCCCATGGTATTTGATTTACTGTAGGACTACTTAAAACTCCAGTCCCACTGCGAAGAGTACTACCCTCCATAAGAGACTACTCCGAAACTCCAGCACTCCTCTGCCATCCTCCTGTGACGAAAGGCAAAGAATGACTGGGGGATGAGGGAAGTGGGGGAGGTATTTAAGCCTTTGGCTGGGGTGTCTTTGCCTCCTCCTGGTGGCCAGGTTCTTAACTCCCAATAGTAATGAATGAAGCCGTGGACTCTCCACCCTTTGATGGAAATATATAATTTATCATGGTATATTACTATCTCAAAGTGTTTAATGTCCCTTTAAGATTGTTATGAATTGTTTATTTTAAAATCACTGAAAAGGAACATTGTTTATTTTGTCCGTTTACAGTAAAATTAGCCTTACGCACGACACAACATCTCTAGTAGAGAACTGAATTTGTTAATCTTAAGACTATCTATAGGAGCAAAAGTAACTTGCAAAGTTACACTGTATGGGAGAGGGTAACCCAACATGTTCTACACTCTGAAAATGAGCCAAATGCCATAAATATACTAGGGTAACCCCAGTGAAAACCCACTTGTAAGATCACAGGACAGGATTCTTGACAATGGTAAGGGGGTGGATTGACCATTACAGTAGCAAGCACGCAGTACTTAAAAAGGGTGAAGCTTTCTGTGTTAATTGTACCAAATAACACAATCTAGGGAAGAGCTCCAGCTCAGTTTACAATAATCTAAATAGGTAGAAACTGAACTGGCTCAGGTAGGATGAGGGTTTATATAGAAGGAACAGCCACGACTATAACAATTTGGGAGACATTTCAATCTACTCCTGGCTACCTTTACTGACATGGTTCTGTGAGAACAAAAAATGTTAAAATAATGTCCTCTTCTTCAAACAATTTTGTTTTTATCCAGACCATATTAAAGGGACGGTAAACCTAAAAAATAATGTTATATAATTCGGCACATAGTGCAGAATTATATAACATTATTTTAGTGCTATCGTTATAAAACCTTTTTTTCCATTTGAATTTTTTAAAAATATGCCCGTTTTACAGACCCGCTCTCTGCTGAGCGGGTCTGTTTTTTTTACACAGTGCATCAGGCCAGCTGTATAGTCACAGCCCGGCCCGACCGCGCCATAACATTAAGTGCAGCTTGCTCCTGCTATCAGACAGAGCAGGAGCGAGCTACACTTAATGTTATGGCGCGATCAGGCCGGGCTGTGACTATACAGCTGGCCCGATGCGCTGTGTAAAAAAAACCGACCCGCACAGCAGAGAGCGGGTCTGTAAAACGGGCATATTTTTAAAAAATTCAAATGGAAAAAAAAGGTTTCATAACGATAGCACTAAAATAATGTTATATAATTCTGCACTATGTGCAGAATTATATAACATAATTTTTTAGGTTTACTGACACTTTAAGTCAAATAAAATGCATACATTATAAGGGTTATTATGTATGTGCGTCCATATAGAGGATTGTATTTTTCTCATCATAATGAACAGTTTTTGTTGTAAGAATCATTTAAATTAGTTTTTTCTAATTTCTAAAAGTAATATCCTGTTTCTTTCTATCTAGCCTCAAGCTAAGCAGGCACATGCTATCTTTCTGTCAACAAGAAAATTAATTCCTGATACTAATAGGGTTATAAAGTCACAATACAAATAATAATAAAAGTTGTTTTACTACTGATTTTTATATAGTCGAAAGAAAATGAGGTATAATAGTGCAAAATACATAAAGAATGAACTGAACTATAAAATAAACTATAACATTTACAAGAAACTGTTTGTACTAGCTATTTCCTCTAACAATCTAATTAATTAATTAATTAAAGGGACAGTCAAGTCCAAAAAAAAAAGTTCATGATTTAAATAGGAAATGTCATTTTAAAAAACTTTCCAATTTACTTTTATAACCAGTTTTGCTTTGTTCTCTTGATATTCTTAGTTGAAAGCTAAACCTAGGAGGTTCATATGCTAATTTCTTAGACCTTGAAGACTGCCTCTAATCTGAATGCATTTTGACCACTAGAGGGCATTAGTTCATGTGTTTCATATAGATAAAATTGAGCTCATGCACGTGAAGTTACCCTGGAGTGAGCACCGATTGGCTAAAATGCAAGTCTGTCAAAAGAACTGAAATAAGGGGGCAGTCTGCAGAGGCTTAGATACAAGGTAATTACAGAGGTAAAAAGTGTATTAATATAACAGTGTTGGTTTTGCAAAGCTGGGGAATGGGTAATAAAGGGAGTATCTTTCTTTTAAACTGTTGACTGTCCCTTTAGCTAAATAAAACAAATAAATAAAAAAAAGTAACTGGCGGGTGGATACACTTGTTGACACACTAAAGACGCTCTGATCTAGTTTGGATTTAGATCACAATAGCGTGTCTTTTAGACTCACTTTCTTTAAGTATGAGTCAGTCGTACCACAACAAGCACTTAGCAAATTTATGAAGCCAAAGATAAATTCTAGTATGGATTATAAAGGCTTTTAAACATGTGCAGTCTGACACCATCACTAAGATACCACTCCCTAAACACTTTAAAGGGGCAAAATCTCTGAAGTGAAACAGATAAAACACACTACAAGTGCTTTGCCATACCCCCTCCCTAAACATTGTGAATGAGAGAATATAAATATACCTTAATCGTAACACTAAGCTGATCACTTTTGCTTCTTCAGCTGGAGGCGGAGCAGCAGCTGCCGGAGGAGCCTGGAACATAAAAGGCAGAGTTAAAGGTACAGTAGACACCTTGTCATTACAAGACATTTCTGTTGTGTTGCTATAGAACATATCGGCCAATTCTTTAAAGGGACACTCAAGTCAAAATTAAACTTTCATGATTCAGATAGAGCAGCAATTTTAAACAACTTTGCAATTTACTTCCGTTAAATGTGCACCGTCTTTTTATATTTAAACTGTTTGAGTCACCAGCTCCTACTAAGTATGTGCAATTTCAAGTAGACTGTCCCTTTAATATCCTTTATACAACAATTATTTATCAATAGCCAAACTCCACCCACCATGTGCCTTATTTGGAGGAGCCAATCTGGGCTTTAGTCGGCAGACAACAAGGCTAGCCCCAGCAATAATGTTAGTATAGAGTGCATTGTTTTGCGGGCGTTCTCATACAGCCAGCTAGGGAAATATATGTAGCAGGGTTAGCCTAGAGAGGTCAGCAGGGTGCAGTTTAAGTTCTGGGATTAAGAAATTGCTCAAATTGCAGAGCTAAATTACATGACGGGGTGGGATAAATAATGAAAGTATATTAAAAAGTTGTTTCATTATACATAACTAAACATGTTATATACAAATCTCAAGGAGTTTACTGTCCCTTTTAAAGCAAATATTTTTTTCTTTAAAAGGGACATAATACCCAGATGCTAAATCACTTGATAGTGATACAGCATAAATGTAAAAAGCTGACATGAAAATATCACTTGAACATCTGTGTAAAAGGGGAAGATATTTTACCTCAAAATGTCTTCAACTCACCAGAGTAAGTGCTCTGTAAACAGTTATACTTGAGTTATTGTCCAGCTGCAAGTTGTAGGGGGAGAAAAACAAAAAACACAACAGCCAATCAGCATCAGTTGTGCTGATTGGCTATTAATCATGCTCTGTTTTGCTGTGATCTCATGAGATTTAAGTAAACTTCCTTAAACTGAATAAAAATATAACATGACTGTGCCTGCACATGCCAGATGCACACTCTTGCAAGTCCTAGGACAAGCATTCGTTACAGTGGGGGGACATTTTGAGATACATTTCTTCCTTTTTTATATAGAGATGTTCAGGTGATATTTTCTAGTCAGCTTTTTACAGCTATGCTGCATCACTATCAAATGCTTCAACATTTGGCTGTCATGTCCTTTTAAGTTGAATAGTGGTAAAATAAAGGGACATTAAATTCAAAACTTTAACATAAAACATTTCATTAAGAGGTATTAAAACAACTTTGCTTTTCCCCCAGAGAGGCCAACAAAGGAAAATGCAGCACTTAGACCTCTGACCCGTTTACATTCTACACATTGATTGTTTGATTAGTGCAAGGACCTAATTTATATCTGTCCCTAACTGGTCACTGAGCAGGAAATATAAATATGTTCAGGAGTCCCTAGATTGTTACTTGAATAACCTTGTTGCTAAAGGATGGATTATGTCATCGCTAAATACAACTTGGAGTAAGCTAAAAATTCATTTAGCATCAACCACAATGAAATGTGCCAATCTGAGGCTCAATCTGCTTGCATTTGAGGATGATTTCACACATCCAGAAGCATTTTTATATTAAGCTAAAAATCACAGCACAGTTGATTCATCAGATATACTTTATGGCCAAAAGAAAATGGACACCCCTACTAATTATGTGCAGGTGTTTCAGCCACACCCTTTGCTAGCAAGTGCATAAAATCCAGCACATAGCCATGCAATCTCCATAGACAAACATTGGCAGTACAATGGGTTGTACTGAAGAGCTCAGTGACTTTAGAAGTGGAACTGTCATGGGATACCACAAGTCAGTCTGTGAAATGTATGCCCTACTAAATCTGCCCCCAGTCAACTGCTATTATTGTGAAGTGGAAACATCTCTGAACAACATCCCAGCCATGAAGTGGTAGATCACGTAAACTCACATACTGGGGCTGTCAAATACCAAATCATGTGACGTGTAAAAATAATCAATCTCTTGCTTCACTCACTAAAGAGTTCCATGCTGCCTCTGACCATATCAGCAAAAGAATTGTGTGTTGGGAGCTTCACAAAATGGGTTTCCATGGCCAAGCAGTTGTACACAAGTATCACATCAACATGTGCAATGGCCAAGTGTAGGCTGGAGTGGAAACATGTTCTCTGGAGTTATCAATCACTCTTCAGTATTTGGAAGTCTGATGGAAGAACCTAGGTGTGGCAGATGCCAGGAGAACACTAACCAGAATTCAAAGAACCTAACTGTGAGTTTGGTAAAGGAGGGATAATGGTATGGAGCGGTTTTTGTGCTGGGCTCCCTTAGTTCCAGTAAAGGGTCACCTTAAAGGGACAGTCTACACCAGAATTGTTATTGTTTTAAAAGATAGATAATCCCTTTATTACACATTCCCCAGTTTTGCACAACCAACAAAGTTATAATAATATACTTTTAACCTCTGTGATTATTTTGTATCTAAGCCTCTGCAAACTGCCCCTTTATTTCAGATCTTTTGACAGACTTGCAGTTTAGCCAATCAGTGCCTGCTCCCAGATAACTTCACGTGCACGAGCACAATGTTATCTATATGAAATACGTGAACTTACACCCTCTAGTGGTGAAAAACTGTTAAAACGCATTCTGAAAAGAGGTGGCCTTCAAGGTCTAAGAAATTAGCATATGAACCTCCTAGGTTAAGCTTTCAACTAAGAATACCAAGAGAACAAAGCAAAATTGGTGCTAAAAGTAAATTGGAAAATTGTTTAAAATTACATATGCTCTATCTGAATCATGAAAGTTTCTTTTGGCCTAGACTGTCCCTTTAATGCTTCAGGATACAAATACATTTTAGACAATTGGGTGCTTGCAACTTTATGGAAAGTTTGGGGGAGGCCCTTCCCTGTCTCCCATAACTTTTTCCTGTGCACATAGCGCGGTCCTCAAAGAAATTATTTGACAAGTTTGTTGTGTGGAGGAATCTACTGTAAGTGGTCTGCACAAAGCTATGACGTCAACCCCACTGAACAACTTTGTTATGAATTGGAATGCCGATTGCAAGTCAGACCTACTCATTCAACTTCAGTGCCTGACCTCACAAATGCACTTTTGGCTGAATGGGCACAAATTCCCACACACTCCATTTTGTAGAAAGCCTTCCCATTAGAGTGGCAGCTGGTATAGATGCAAAGAGGTTAAGGGGCAACTCCATGTTAACGCCCACAGTTCATATAGGTATGATAGTACACATACCATATAGTGTTACCTTTAAGCACAGGAACGCTTAGCAAGCATATTTAAAAAAAAATGCAATTGCTTTAAGACATACTAAATCAACTTGCAAATATATCTAATCTAATGATTCCTAGAATATTCCAAAGTGTCCATACATCCATTACACAAGGCAGTAGTAAGTGTAATTTTGGGAATATTAGAAGGACAGTCAAGTCAAAATTAAACTTTCTCTATTCAGATAGAGCATGTAATTTTAAACAGCTTTCCAGTTTACTTTTATCATAAAATTTGCTTGTTCTCTTGCTATTCTTTGTTGAAAGCTAAACTTAGGTAGGCTCAAACTGATTTCTAAGCTGTTGAAGGCTATTTATGAGTCAGCGCTGACTGGCTAAAATGTAAGTCTGTCAAAAGAACTGAGATAAGGGGGCAGTCTGCAGAGGCTTAGATACAAGGTAATCACAGAGGTAAAAAGTATAAAGGGATTATCTATCTTTTTAAACAATAACATTTTTGAAATAGACTGGTCCCTTTCCTTTTATGCCTGAAAATAAAAGGCAAGAAATAAACAAATGATTTGTTGCAAGTTAATAATGCTGCTGTTGGCATAAACTTGTATTAAAGAGTCAGTGGCTTATGTTGTAACAGATGCACTTAATCCCTAGGCTACCAAAATAGCAACAAAAAAATACTAATGTGTTAAAGATTTTTTTTATTTTTATTTTTTAAGTGCGCCAGTTGGTTGTATTAGAGCTATAGTTTGTAGTTATGCAGTTCTCACCTGACCAGCTCCTGGGACAGACACAGGGACAGACACTTGAGTAAGCCTGGCATGCCCAGCGGGTTGAGGTAGATTAGCAGTGAGCTGTGCTGGAGTTTGGAGATAGGTTCCTGTTGGCTCTGCTGCAGGGAATAGCTAGAAAATAAATAAAACAATAACCATTTAACCCAAACAAATAGAAACCCAAAGCAACACCAGTAAATGAACAAGCAGAAATAATTATTATAAGAACAGTATCGGTTCACATTAGAGCTTGGGATTCTGCATAAGCTATTTTTCATGACAAGGATAGTTCAGTTCCCTTCAACTATTGATTTTTACAGTTTAAAGTGCCATAAAACATGTTGGGGTCTGTGCATATTCTATAAGAGCTAATTAAGTAAAAAAAGTTTGCATAAAAAAATTGCTGGCAAGTATTTTCAAAAATAAGCAAAATGACTTACATAGCTGTGTTTTCTGGAGTAGACTGATCCACCCCCCCCTTATCAGTATTTACCATGAGAAACACAGGCATTGTATTTTAACTGAGTTCGCAACAGCTTTTTGCTTCAAGGCATGCTCCAGCAGATAATGACTGTTAAAGTCTTGATTCTACCATATCAATGGTGGATATACAGTATATGCAGCCATAAAAGGAAGTGTGTGGGGGGAGTTAGAGCTGTATAATTCGGATACTTAAAAGAAAGGGTTAATGGTGAGGCACTGCAGTATACATTTGCAGGTAAAGTAATTAAGACATATTATATTTTGTCTCTATCCCAACTTGCTTTATGTCCCTTTAAAAGACGTTGGCAAACGAGTTTACAACAAAAAAACAAATGCAGCAACTAAATGGAAATTCAATATCAATAGTTTATGAATTGTGCGTCACTGTATTTAGCCTTGCAAGTACTAAGCGCATCTGAATAAATTGTTTGTGCAATTCAGGTGATTAGTGAAAAAGTGTTACAGAACAAGGGGCTGGAATAATACATACAGAAAAGAACTTACCTCTGAGTTTTGTAAGGAATCTTTCACACGTGGGGACTTTAGAGAAAAAAAAAAGGATAAATAGTATTACTTTATTGCAAATTCATTTATAATAATACAAAATAAGCTTAAGGGGAATGTTTAAATGTAGTCACTAGATTTATTAGGTTTGGCCTATTTTATAAACTAAAAACTGAGGCATTTAGCCCTTGAATGAGGATGGTATGACCTATAGTCCACCTTCAATAAGTATGGTATGGCCTACATCGTACCTTCAATAAGTATGGTATGGCCTGCATCGTACCTTCAATAAGTATGGTATGGCCTGCATCGTACCTTCAATAAGTATGGTATGGCCAATGCTGTACTTTGATTGCACATATGAAATACCTTGAATGAACATGGTTTGGCCGATGAAATACACTGAATGAACATGGTAGCAACTATGGTATACACTGAATGAACATGGTAGCAACTATGGTATACACTGAATGAACATGGTAGCAACTATGGTATACACTGAATGAACATGGTAGCAACTATGGTATACACTGAATGAACATGGTAGCAACTATGGTATACACTGAATGAACATGGTAGCAACTATGGTATACACTGAATGAACATGGTAAGGCTTTAATATAAACCTGAGTGAACATGCTATGGTCTATATAATACCTTGAATGAACATAGTCAACATGGTTCTATGTAATACATTAAATGCAAACGGTATGGTTTGTCCTATACCTTAAACAAACATGGTATGTTTTGTTTTACTCTTTTGAATGGGACACAAGACCATTTTACTAATTTAATAACTATTATCAAAAAAATATAAAGGATTATGCTTTTACTCTGAGTGCCACCTCCATGATAGTTTACTGAACTTTAATAAATATTATAATCATGATGTCTAATTGGACCAAATTCATTAACTGGTCTTTAATATCCTCTCCAGCTTCTACACTTCCTATGTTATGCGGCTGAGTCACTAAGGAATAGAGTCTACAAAGATACAAAAATAAACTGGTGAAGCTGGAGAACAAGGAGAGACTTATAAGTGCCTGTGGGTTCCGTTTACATGTTACTGTTACAGATAGAAAACCCTTTATTTAAACTGGTTGGGACAGGAAAAGTTTTGGATATGGTAATAGTCTGTATTTTGGAATATTTCCATCTGTAAAATGGCTCAGTTTTGAAGAGGGGGTGGGACCAGGTGTAAACAACAATATCTTATGTCATTTAGGCAATATTTACATGTCACTGTACAGCTTATACATATAACCTAAAGGTAGTTTTATATCGGTTGTAATATTGTTGTATACATACTACAGTGCTGTAATCGGAAAGGTAATATTTGTTGTTTTTAATTAATATACACTATTATTTGCATTAAGATCACAATAGCCAAACCAAAGACAGACAGAGAAGACCGACTTACAGGCAGTGAAAATTTAAATTTTCGATCATTTTAATTGTTAATTTTTTTTAAATCAAAATGTTTGGATTTCAGCATAAGTTTGGATTTTGAACTTGCGGATTTGGGTATTTGTACTAGTTAGATAATATGAAACCTGTGCTCACCCTCAGCTGTAACACAGCAGCTTTTCCTTCCTCACTCTCTTCATCCAACTCGTCATCGCTCCATTCCCAACCTCCATCTTCAGTTTTATGCAGTCGACCACTGGAACCTGGCACTCTCCTAACCTGGGAGAGGCCGAGAGCATTTTCTTTTATTACAACCAGCTAAATAGGATTATTCTCTATATATCTATATACAAATACCACTGTCTGACTCCTAAAAATATGTCAGGCTTCTAAATATTCTTACTGGCTCCTAAATTTAAAACAGATTTGTCGACCATTGAGCAATAAGAAGTTTATGATCATTAAGAAATGTGCTTCTTGCAGTGATTTATAAAAAAAAACAGAATTTATGCTTACCTGATAAATTTCTCTCTTGTGATGTATCGAGTCCACGGATTCATCCATACTTGTGGGATATTCTCATTCCGAACAGGAAGTAGCAAAGAGAGCACCCACAGCAGAGCTGTCTATATAGCTCCCCCCTTAGCTCCACCCCCCAGTCATTCGACCGAAGGTTAGGAAGAAAAAGGAGAAACTATAGGGTGCAGTGGTGACTGAAGTTTTTTTTCAAAAAATATACTACCTGTCTTAAATAGACAGGGCGGGCCGTGGACTCGATACATCACAAGAGAAAGAAATGTATCAGGTAAGCATAAATTCTGTTTTCTCTTGTAAGATGTATCGAGCCCACGGATTCATCCATACTTGTGAGATACGAATACCAAAGCTTTAGGACACGGATGAAGGGAGGGACAAGACAGGTACCTAAACGGAAGGCACCACTGCTTGTAGAACCTTTCTCCAAAAAATAGCCTCCAAAGAAGCAAAAGTATCAAATTTGTAAAATTTGGAAAAAGTATGAAGCGAAGACCAAGTCGCCGCCTTACAAATCTGTTCAACAGAAGCCTCATTTTTAAAAGCCCATGTGGAAGCCACTGCTCTAGTAGAGTGAGCAGTAATCATTTCAGGAGGCTGCTGGCCAGCAGTCTCATAAGCCAAACGGATGATGCTTTTCAGCCAAAAAGAAAGAGAGGTTGCCGTAGGCTTTTGGCCTTTCCGCTTTCCAGAATAGACAACAAACAATGAAGATTTTTGACGAAAAACTTTAGTTGCTTGCAAGTAGAACTTTAAAGCACGAACCACATCTAGATTGTGCAACAGACGTTCCTTCTTTGAAGAAGGATTAGGACACAGAGAAGGAACAACAATTTCCTGATTGATGTTCCTATTAGAAACAACCTTAGGAAGGAATCCAGGTTTGGTATGCAAAACCATCAGCATGAAAAACAAGGTAAGGTGAATCACACTGTAAGGCAGATAATTCAGAAACTCTTAGAGCCCAAGAGATAGAAGCTTAATATCTATGGAATGCATAGGTTCAAACGGAACCCCTTGAAGAACCTTAAGAACTAAATTTAAACTCCATGGCGGAGCAACAGGTTTAAACACAGGCTTGATTCTAACTAAAGCCTGAGAAAACACCTGAACATCAGGAACATCTGCCAGGCGTTTGTGTAGAAGTATAGACAAAGCAGATATCTGTCCCTTTAAGGAACTAGCAGATAAGCCCTTCTCCAATCCCTCTTGGAGAAAAGCCAATATCCTAGGAATCCTAATCTTACTCCATGAGTAACTATGGGATTCACACCAACAAAGATATTCACGCCATATCATATGGTAGATTTTCCTGGAGACAGGCTTTCTAGCCTGAATCAAGGTATCAATAACTGACTCAGAGAAACCACGCTTTGATAAAATCAGGCGTTCAATCTCCAAGCAGTCAGACGCAAAGAAAGAAGATTTGGATGCGTGAATGGACCCTGAACTAGAAGGTCCTGCCTCAGAGGCAGAGTCCACGGTGGAACGGATGACATGTCCACCAGATCTGCATACCAAGTCCTGCGTGGCCACGCAGGCCCCATCAAGATTACCGAAGCTCTCTCCTGTTTGATTCTGGCAATCAGACGCGGAAGGAGAAGGAACGGTGAGAAATAAAAACTAACATTTTTGTCACCACAATCTCTTTACCCTTCCTTATTGCTTAGAGCCGGCAAAGAGAATGACTGGGGGGTGGAGCTAAGGGGGGAGCTATATAGACAGCTCTGCTGTGGGTGCTCTCTTTGCCACTTCCTGTTGGGAAGGAGAATATCCCACAAGTATGGATGAATCCGTGGGCTCGATACATCTTACAAGAGAAAAGACAGCCTTTCGGAACTGACAAATGTTTGTGCTATTTAGAAGAAGAAATAAAAAAAAGTACTAATTTGCTTTACAACTAACTAATTTACAATAAAGGCAATTTTTCAATAAAAAGAAAAACCTACAGCAAAAACTATAAATGAATTGTTACTATATATACTGCATAATAGGCAGTTTAAAGGGAGATGAACCCCCAAATTTAAAAACTATATTTTGTAAAATACAAAAGTTGAAATGAAATCGGCACATCAAGGGTTTCACTAAAACAACCGATGAGACCAATATTTTATTAGTAACGTAAGAAGGCAAATAAACCAGCACTGCATCTAATGTTTAGAACACAACAAGCCCAAGCAGCAAATACCTTTTTAGCTCGTTCTGTAATGGACGGAGCTTTATGCAGCATCTTCTCCTGTAAGAATTCTTTATTCTAAAACAAACAAGAGGTTTAGATTAAGATTTACAAAACATTGCAAGAAATGGTTTTTGGGACCTGTTTCTTAATATTTCACAAACACTAATAAGCCATATTCAGCTAATGATGTGAGGCTTAGTAACATCATCACAGCATTATTTAAAGGGACAGTTACTACCTTGAAATTTTTATTAAAAAAAAATGTTTTAGTTATGAAACAACTTGGCACTATCATTTCATTACTCAATTTTCATAAGAATTTTCTCATTCTCAGAAATGCAGCCTGATGACCTATCAATGCTAACACTGCTACATATATTTGCCTAATTGCCTTTAACTGATAACAACTGCAAACAATTGCACTTTATACTAACTTTGTGACTGTGGCTAGCTTTATCTGTGTACTAAAGCCCAGCTAGGCTCCTCGAAATAACACAAATGGCAAATTGAGTTTAGCTATTAACAAACAACTGCAGTAAAAAGTTGTTAATTTGTTTTAAAGACATTTAGACTTGAATGATATGTTATATACTACAGCATCACAACAGAAATGTCTTGTAATTACAAGGTGTTCACTGTCCCTTCAAAAAGACTAAATAGTTAATATTCTATTCATGCACAGCAGCTAGTCATTGGTTATGTTAGCTCAGGACTGTCAGTGCACTGTTCCCCAGAGCTGACTTTAGCTATGTGCTTAAAGGGACAATGAACCCAAATTTATTCTTTCCTGATTCAGATAGATCATGCAATTTAAAGTAACTTTCTAATTTACTCCTATTATCATATTTTCTTCATTCTCTTGGTATCTTTATTTGAAAAGCAAGAATGAAAGTTTAGATGCCGGCCCATTTTTGGTGAATAAGTTAACTCACCAATAAACAAGTGCTGTCCAGGGTCCTAAACCAAAAAATGTCTGGCTCCTTAGCTTAGATGCCTTCTTTTTTAAATAAAGATAGCAAGAGAACGAAGAAAAATTGCTAATTCGAGTAAATTAGAAAGTTGCTTGAAATTGCATGCTCTGAATCATGAAAGAAAAGATTTTGGGTTCAGTGTCCCTTTAACCCCACTGTGTGAGATAAAACAAATAGGGATATGCAAACAATAGTGCAATAAAAAAAAAAATCATTATTGCAGCATTATGCCCCTTAGGTCTGAAAAATGACTATACTATATATATATCTCAATTGTTTGATAAACACACTGAATACTATAGTATAGTCATATCCAACTTTACTCAATGGTTTGCACTTAAAAAAATAATAATCAGTCTCTCCACACAATAGGCTACTAGAATCCAGATGTAGCTATTTGGAGGCCTTAAATTGCCATACAAGGAAGTCAGGGGGCTAAACCTTTGGAAGGCACCTTCCTGCAGTGGGCAATTGGGCAGCAATCTTACACAAATGGTAAAGCAGCCCTGCTTGTGCAATACAAACGCATTATTAAAATTGGTGTGGGTGGAACTGCACATATGAAAGGCAACAGTGGGCAGAATGTATTAAAATTCTATTCTTTAGACCAGGGCTCAACAAACCCAAGAGCCAGGGAGCCATTGGCTCCTAGAATATTAAACCAGACTCCTAACTTTTTGTGTTATTCTTCAAAAAATTAGACCTGGCTCCTAAATTTTTAACAGATTTGTCTACCCTTACTATAGACTTTCCAGTTTTACCAGATTCAAAAAACTTTTAATAAAAAAAAAATATATATGTTTTTATTATAGGGTAAAAGGCACAAATAAACAAAGCCTTGTCCCCATTTAGTTATCAAAAGGAAAAATAAAATCAGTGTTAATTGATAAGAGGGCCAATGGAGAACCGGCCATGTGTAATTCTGAGTCCCCCGGGGTATGCACAGATGGCGCTGCAGTTATGTGGTCACAATATAAGGGCATCATCATTATGCTCAGTGATTTTATAAAAGGTCAAAATCTTATGAGCTTAGAAATGCAATTAGTGAAATAGGAGGGAGCAGCTTCTGTAATCTAAAAGTTATAAAAGTATAGTATACTATGGTTTGTCATTATTAATGTAACCCCAGGTTAGCACAGAACAGTGTACTGTAAAACTGGTAAATTTACTGTACTGCAGACTATAAAATGCACGGGAAGTAGCTGCTATAGGATTATTTTTGTATATGAAATAGCCATTACTGTTAATTTTAACCAATGCACTGTCAAATGGTCTGAGCTTGCAGGAACAGCAGACCTCACTGTCTTATCTCTCGATATACAGAATATACACAAAGACTTCCTTATCTTACCTCTGACCATATAAACAGTGAGACCAATACTTAGAGAGAACAATGAAAAAACATAATTTATGCTTACCTGATAAATTCCTTTCTCCTGTAGTGTGGTCAGTCCACGGGTCATCATTACTTCTGGGATATTAACTCCTCCCCAACAGGAAGTGCAAGAGGATCACCCAGCAGAGCTGCTATATAGCTCCTCCCCTCTACGTCACACCCAGTCATTCGACCGAGAACCAACGAGAAAGGAGAAGCTAAAGGGTGCAGTGGTGACTGGAGTATAATTTAAAAATTTAGACCTGCCATAAAAAACAGGGCGGGCCGTGGACTGACCACACTACAGGAGAAAGGAATTTATCAGGTAAGCATAAATTATGTTTTCTCCTGTTAAGTGTGGTCAGTCCACGGGTCATCATTACTTCTGGGATACCAATACCAAAGCTAAAGTACACGGATGACGGGAGGGACAGGCAGGATCTTATACGGAAGGAACCACTGCCTGAAGAACCTTTCTCCCAAAAACAGCCTCCGAAGAAGCAAAAGTGTCAAATTTGTAAAATTTGGAAAAAGTATGAAGAGAAGACCAAGTTGCAGCCTTGCAAATCTGTTCAACAGAGGCCTCATTCTTAAAGGCCCAAGTGGAAGCCACAGCTCTAGTAGAATGAGCTGTAATTCTTTCAGGAGGCTGCTGTCCAGCAGTCTCATAAGCTAAACGTATTATGCTACGAAGCCAAAAAGAGAGAGAGGTAGCAGAAGCTTTTTGACCTCTCCTCTGACCAGAATAAACGACAAACAGGGAAGACGTTTGTCGAAAATCTTTAGTTGCCTGTAAATAAAATTTCAGGGCACGGACTACATCTAGATTGTGTAGAAGACGTTCCTTCTTTGAAGAAGGATTAGGACACAAGGATGGAACAACAATCTCTTGATTGATATTCCTGTTAGTGACCACCTTAGGTAAGAACCCAGGTTTAGTACGCAGAACTACCTTGTCTGAATGAAAAATCAGATAAGGAGAATCACAATGTAAGGCAGATAACTCAGAGACTCTCCGAGCCAAGGAAATAGCCATTAAAAACAGAACTTTCCAAGATAACAATTTGATATCAATGGAATGAAGGGGTTCAAACGGAACACCCTGTAAAACGTTAAGAACTAAGTTTAAACTCCATGGTGGAGCAACAGTTTTAAACACAGGCTTAATCCTGGCCAAAGCCTGACAAAAAGCCTGAACGTCTGGAACTTCTGACAGACGTTTGTGTAGAAGAATGGACAGAGCTGAGATCTGTCCCTTTAAGGAACTAGCGGATAAACCCTTTTCTAAACCTTCTTGTAGAAAAGACAATATCCTAGGAATCCTAACCTTACTCCATGAGTAATTTTTGGATTCGCACCAATATAAGTATTTACGCCATATTTTATGGTAAATCTTTCTGGTAACAGGCTTCCTAGCCTGTATTAAGGTATCAATTACTGACTCAGAAAATCCACGTTTTGATAAAATCAAGCGTTCAATTTCCAAGCAGTCAGCTTCAGAGAAATTAGATTTTGATGTTTGAAGGGACCCTGGATCAGAAGGTCCTGTCTCAGAGGCAGAGACCAAGGTGGACAGGATGACATGTCCACTAGATCTGCATACCAAGTCCTGCGTGGCCACGCGGGCGCTATTAGAATCACTGATGCTCTCTCCTGTTTGATTCTGGCAATCAATCGAGGAAGCATCGGGAAGGGTGGAAACACATAAGCCATCCCGAAGGTCCAAGGTGCTGTCAAAGCATCTATCAGGACCGCTTCCGGATCCCTGGATCTGGACCCGTAACAAGGAAGCTTGGCGTTCTGTCGAGACGCCATGAGATCTATCTCTGGTTTGCCCCAACGTCGAAGTATTTGGGCAAAGACCTCCGGATGAAGTTCCCACTCCCCCGGATGAAAAGTCTGACGACTTGGGAAATCCGCCTCCCAGTTCTCCACTCCCGGGATGTGAATTGCTGACAGGTGGCAAGAGTGAAACTCTGCCCAGCGAATTATCTTTGATACTTCCATCATCGCTAGGGAGCTTCTTGTCCCTCCTTGATGGTTGATGTAAGCTACAGTCGTGATGTTGTCCGACTGAAACCTGATGAACCCCCGAGTTGTTAACTGGGGCCAAGCCAGAAGAGCATTGAGAACTGCTCTCAATTACAGAATGTTTATAGGCAGGAGACTCTCCTCCTGAGTCCATGATCCCTGAGCCTTCAGAGAATTCCAGACAGCGCCCCAACCTAGTAGGCTGGCGTCTGTTGTTACAATTGTCCAATCCGGCCTGCTGAATGGCATCCCCCTGGACAGATGTGGCCGAGAAAGCCACCATAGAAGAGAATTTCTGGTCTCTTGATCCAGATTCAGAGTAGGGGACAAATCTGAGTAATCCCCATTCCACTGATTTAGCATGCACAATTGCAGCGGTCTGAGATGTAGGCGTGCAAAGGGTACTATGTCCATTGCCGCTACCATTAAGCCGATCACCTCCATGCATTGAGCCTCTGACGGGTGTTGAATGGAATGAAGGACACGGCATGCATTTTGAAGCTTTGTTAACCTGTCTTCTGTCAGGTAGATCTTCATTTCTACAGAATCTATAAGAGTCCCCAAGAAGGGAACTCTTGAGAGTGGAAAGAGAGAACTCTTCTTTTCGTTCACCTTCCATCCATGCGACCTTAGAAATGACAGTACTAACTCTGTATGAGACTTGGCAGTTTGAAAGCTTGAAGCTTGTATCAGAATGTCGTCTAGGTACGGAGCTACCGAAATTCCTTGCGGTCTTAGTACCGCCAGAAGAGCACCCAGAACCTTTGTGAAGATTCTTGGAGCCGTAGCCAATCCGAATGGAAGAGCTACAAACTGGTAATGCCTGTCTAGGAAGGCAAACCTTAGATACCGGTAATGATCTTTGTGAATCGGTATGTGAAGGTAAGCATCCTTTAAATCCACTGTGGTCATGTACTGACCCTTTTGGATCATGGGTAGGATTGTCCGAATAGTTTCCATTTTGAACGATGGAACTCTTAGGAATTTGTTTAGGATCTTTAAATCCAAGATTGGTCTGAAGGTTCCCTCTTTCTTGGGAACCACAAACAGATTTGAGTAAAACCCCTGTCCGTGTTCCGACCGCGGAACCGGATGGATCACTCCCATTAGTAAAAGATCTTGTACACAGCGTAGAAACGCCTCTTTCTTTATCTGGTTTGTTGATAACCTTGAAAGATGAAATCTCCCTTTTGGGGGTGAGGCTTTGAAGTCCAGAAGATATCCTTGAGATATGATCTCTAACGCCCAGGGATCCTGGACATCTCTTGCCCAAGCCTGGGCGAAGAGAGAGAGTCTGCCCCCCACTAGATCCGTTCCCGGATCGGGGGCCCTCACTTCATGCTGTCTTAGGGGCAGCAGCAGGTTTTCTGGCCTGCTTGCCCTTGTTCCAGGACTGGTTAGGTTTCCAACCTTGTCTGTATCGAGCAACAGCTCCTTCCTGTTTTGGTGCAGAGGAAGTTGATGCTGCTCCTGCCTTGAAATTACGAAAGGAACGAAAATTAGACTGTCTAGCCCTAGGTTTGGCTCTGTCTTGAGGTAGGGCATGGCCCTTACCTCCAGTAATGTCAGCAATAATTTCTTTCAAACCGGGCCCGAATAAGGTCTGCCCTTAAAAAAGGTATGTTAAGTAATTTAGATTTAGTGCTCTGCGTGCCTGAATGGCGAATCCGGAATTCTTAGCCGTAAGTTTAGTTAAATGTACTACGGCATCTGAAACAAATGAATTAGCTAGCTTAAGAGTTTTAAGCTTGTTTGAAATCTCATCTATAGTTATTGAGTCAAGAGTCTCTTCCAGGGACTCTGACCAAAAAGCGGCCGCGGCCGTGACAGACGCAATACATGCAAGGGGTTGCAATATAAAACCTTGTTGAACAAACATTTTCTTAAGGTAACCCTCTAATTTTTTATCCATTGGATCTGAAAAGGCACAACTATCCTCCACTGGGATAGTGGTACGCTTAGCCAGAGTAGAAACCGCTCCCTCCACCTTAGGGACCGTCTGCCATAAGTCCCGTGTGGTGACGTCTATTGGGAACATTTTTCTAAATACAGGAGGGGGGGAAAAGGATACACCGGGCCTATCCCACTCCTTAGTAATTATCTCTGTAAGCCTCTTAGGTATAGGAAATACGTCAGTACTCGCCGGTACCGCATAGTATCTATCCAGCCTACATAATTTCTCTGGGATTGCAACGGTGTTACAATCATTCAAAGCCGCTAATACCTCCCCTAGCAGTACACGGAGGTTTTCAAGCTTAAACTTAAAGTTAGAAATGTCTGAATCCACTCTATTGGGATCAGAACCGTCACCTGCAGATTGAAGCTCTCCGTCCTCATGTTCTGCATATTGTGACGCAGTATCTGACATGGCCCTATTATTATCAGCGCACTCTGTTCTCACCCCAGAGTGATCACGCTTACCTCTAAGTTCTGGTAATTTAGACAAAACTTCAGTCATAACATTAGCCATGTCCTGTAATGTGATTTGTAATGGCCGCCCTGAAGTACTCGGCGTTACAATATCACGCACCTCCCGAGCGGGAGATGCAGGTACTGACACGTTAGGCAAGTTAGTCGGCATAACTTTCCCCTCGTTGTTTGGTGAATGATGTTCAATTTGTACAGATTGACTTTTATTTAAAGTAGCATCAATGCAATTAGTACATAAATTTCTATTGGGCTCCACTTTGGCTTTAGCACATATAGCACAGAGATATTCCTCTGAGTCAGACATGTTTAACACACTAGCAATAAACTAGCAGACTTGGAAATACTTTTCAACTCAATTTACAAGTAATATGAAAAACGTACTGTGCCTTTAAGAAGCACAGAAAAAAGTTATGACAGATGAGTAACAATGAACCGGAGAAATTATAAATTCAAATTCTTTCCGGTAAAAACACAATTTAGCAAAGGCTTGCCCCCATAGTAATGAATAACAAACCCTTACACAGCAGAAAAAATGTACATAATAAAAACGTTTTTTATCACAGTCAAAGCACAATCTCACAGGTCTGCTGTGAGTGATTACCTCCCTCAAAATAATTTTTGAAGACCCTTGAGCTCTGTAGAGACGATCCGGATCATGCAGGGAAGAAAACAGACTTGTGACTGAATTTCTGATGCGTAGCAAAAGCGCCAAAATAGGCCCCTCCCCCTCACACACATCAGTGAGGGAGATCAGAAACTGTCTTAAATTAAATAAAACTACCGCCAAGTGGAAAAAAACAGTGCCCAAAACAATTTTTCACCCAGTACCTCAGATAATTAAACGATTTAACATGCCAGCAAAACGTTTAACATCAAATAAATGAAGTGTCATTAGAAAGCCTGTTGCTAGTCGTTCCCACTGCAAGTTAGGCTAAAAAATTTTAATGCATACAGTATTATCCCAGTGAAGTGCCATTCCCCAGAATACTGAAGTGTAAATATACATACATGACAGCCTGATACCAGTTGCTACTACTGCATTTAAGGCTGAACTTACATTATATCGGTATTGGCAGTATTTTCTCAGTCAATTCCATTCCTCAGAAAATAATATGCTGCTACATACCTCTTTGCAGGTGAACCTGCCCGCTGTCCCCTGATCTGAAGTTTACCTCACTCCTCAGATGGCCGAGAACAGCAAAATGATCTTAACGACGCCGGCTAAAATCATACAAAAACTCAGGTAGATTCTTCTTCAAATTCTACCTGAGAAGGAACAACACACTCCGGTGCTGTTTTAAAATAACAAACTTTTGATTGAAGATATAAAAACTAAGTATAATCACCACAGTCCTCTCACACATCCTATCTATTAGTTGAGTGCAAGAGAATGACTGGGTGTGACGTAGAGGGGAGGAGCTATATAGCAGCTCTGCTGGGTGATCCTCTTGCACTTCCTGTTGGGGAGGAGTTAATATCCCAGAAGTAATGATGACCCGTGGACTGACCACACTTAACAGGAGAAACAAACATTTTAGTAAAAGCTCTGACCCCCACACCCCCTTGAGTGTGATTTGTTCTAAATCTTTTTGTTTATATATCTTTTGTATAACAAGTACTTATGTACTGACAATTTCATTATAGGCATGGACACAAAAGGCAAAAACAGCTATTTCCAATGTTAAAATAAAGGCAAATCAGTAAACAATTGGGAAAACATTAGAGAGGAGTGGGGCGGGGGGGAGCATAGTACACTGTTTTTTTTTAATTTCAACTAACTAGCTTTACTATAGTGAGATTATCCTCTGCCAGTGATGTATTTGTTGACAGATCGCCACAAATGTATCTAATAATCTAATACCGAGTACCCAATAAGAACAACTAAAAACATACCTTAGCTTTCTGGAAAAATTTATGCTTTAAAAGCTCTGCTGCCGTTGGCCTACAGAAAAACATAAAAAGGGAAAGATTAGTTAGCTGAAAATTAGCATCTTCTATTGAGGTGACTTTCTATGCAGAATTCTTCATACCGTTAGTCCCCAAAAATAAGAAAAATCAGTTTGTGGTAATGGAACAGGGGTGGACATCTAAATAGAGAGCCGAATGCCATGAGCGGCCTCCTCCTTCCGCATTTGGCAGCTAACGAAACAGGATAGATAGATAGATAGATAGATAGATAGATAGATAGATAGATAGATAGATAGATAGATGATAGATAGATATAGAGGTGGAAATACATTGCAATTGTTTATTTGGGAAATATTTGCTAACTGCAATTATTAATCTAGAACCATAATATTTTTTACGTTTGACATCTGTATTTTTATTTTTGATGAACATTGTAAACAATTTAACTTTGCAACAACTCAATATAAGACCAGATGTAAATAAAGAAATAATCAAAACTTAAAAAATATCTAAGGGACATTAACCTGCTTTAGTTGCATCCAAGGGTTTTAAACCGTTTAAACTATTTTCACGTAAAATATTTTAATCTGTTTAATTGTTGCTCATATGGATAATATATTTTTGGTTATTTTTAAAGGACCAGTAAATACAGTATATTTGCATAATAAACAAATGCATGATAAAAAGACAATGCAATTAGTCTGAACTTCAAATGAGTAGTTATGTTTATTTCCACTTCCCCTGTTTTATGTGACAGCCATCAGCCAAACACAAATGCAAATATTCATGCACATGCTCAGTAGGAGCTGGTAACTCAAAAAGTGTAAATATAAAAAGACTGTGCACGTTTTGTTAATGGAAGAAAATTGGAAAGTTGTTTAACCCCTTCCCGACTAGCCTTATTTGTCTACATCGGAACAAAGTTCCGATGTAAACAAATAAGTTAACAAATAAGTTAAAAAGTGAAATCAAGCAATCTAACAAGCTTTCTCGTGTGTTGAATGATGGAATAGTGTCTGGGGAGAGTGATTATGACGCTAGGCATACCTTCCAGTCCGCGATCACATTCAGTACAGCCAAAAGGTCAGGATGTTCAATGCCGTCCTAAGGGCGTTAAAGCCCAGTGCAGTTAGGACAGCATAGAACGTCCTAAGGGCGGGAAGGGGTTAAAATTGCTGCTCTATCTGAATCATGAAAGTTTAATTTTGACTTGAGTCAGAACTCGTGGAGCAACCCCATGCCGTTCCAGAAAAGAACATAGTGATTGGAGCATATACATGCATACCTGCTCCTGATTGGCCCACCGGCTGTACCCTCATTTTAAGTGACACCAGAGTACACAGTAAAAACAGAATTTATGCTTACCTGATAAATTTATTTCTCTTGTGGTGCATCCAGTCCACGGATTCATCCTTTACTTGTGGGATATTTTCCTTCCCATCAGGAAGTGGCAAAGAGAGCACACAGCAGAGCTGTCCATATAGCTCCCCCTCTAGCTCCATCCCCCAGTCATTCGACCGAAGGTTGGGAAGAAAAAGGAGGTGCCGTGGTGACTGTAGTTTAAAATTAAAAACCACCTGTCTTAAAATGACAGGGCGGGCCGTGGACTGGATACACCACAAGAGAAATAAATTTATCAGGTAAGCATAAATTCTGTTTTCTCTTGTAAGGTGTATCCAGTCCACGGATTCATCCTTTACTTGTGGGGTACCAATACCAAAGCTTTAGGACACGGATGAAGGGAGGGAACAAGACAGGTACCTTAAACGGAAGGCACCACTGCTTGTAAAACCTTTTCTAACACCACATTCACTTTACACTTCCGATTGCTTAGAGCCGGCAAAGAGAATGACTGGGGGGTGGAGCTAGAGGGGGAGCTATATGGACAGCTCTGCTGTGTGCTCTCTTTGCCACTTCCTGTTGGGAAGGAGAATATCCCACAAGTAAAGGATGAATCCGTGGACTGGATACACCTTACAAGAGAAAGAAAGTATTTGAGAAAAAAAACAGGATATTAAAAAAAAAAAAGAGACTATGGTGGGAATAAAGTCATGGCCCCTCTTACCTCTTTTCTGGGTCTTTCTGAAGGCACGAAGAGATCATCTTCCTAAAGGATTTCCCATATTTCTTCAGCATCTCTTTATCCTGCACACCTGTTTCCAGAGTTGGGGGATCATTCTGTAGCGTCAACATCAACACCTAAAATGATATTACAATGTTTTCAATTCACAACTCTACATAACTAGAGATCATAACTCGCTGCTGATGTGGCCTTCAGTATAACAATACTGTAAACTAAACTGATTTATTAAAGAGACAGTAAAGTCAAAATTACATTTTCATGATTTGGATATAGCATGCAATTTTAAACAACTTTCTAATTTACTTCTGTTAACAAATTTGCTTTGTTTATTGGTTTTTTTTTTTATTGAAAAGTAAAACTATATAGGCTCATAAGAGCTCAGGAGTGTGCACGTGTCTAATACTCAATGGCTCCAGTGTATTGCAACATTTGTAGCTTTGTTATACAATGCTGCAAAACACTGCTGCCATACGGTACTAAAGGCACGTGCACACTCCTGAGCGCTTTTGAGACTACATAGTTTTACTCTTCAATAAAAGATATCAAGAGAATGAAGCGAATTTGATAACAGAAGCGAATTGCATGCTCTTTCTGAATCATGAAAAAAAAATGACTTTACTGTCCCTTTAAACTAACTATGATGTTGCTAAATACAACTGGTATTTATTTTTTGGTTACATAGACTATGTTCAACATGCAAAACTTAACAGGGTGTTTTTTTTTTTTTGTTTTTTTTTTAATATTTTCTAGAAAAGGAAATATCGTTTTGTTAGTCATATTCATAAATCCACTAGAAACCGTGTGTGAGGGAGTTGTGGAATTATGCATGACACACAGTAGAAATAGTAACTTTCATCAAAATGTTTTATTAAAAGGACATAAAATGCATTAAGATTTTAATATGCAATGTTTAATTATGCATAGTAGAAAAAAAAACAAAAACCTTTGTAATAAATCATAAAATGTGTCCCCCCCTCAATTTCCTGTAATTTAAACACTGAAATTATGGGGTTTCTAATTTTGGGAATCTGAAGGGCACACTTCAAGCTTTACAAACTTAACCCTGCTACATATCGGCTACTAATTGGTCTCAGCAGAGGTGATAAGAGAAAGTACAAAACAACCAGGGTTTGTAAACAAAATTACAGTAGAATGCCTTATTTACTCCATTAACAATTCTAGATTGGTGGGGGGGAGGGGTTTCTGTCCCTTTAAAGATCAAAAAGAAGCAAAACAACTGAATATAAAGTATCATGGATATTGATTTGCAAATTGCATGTAATCTAGCCTAGATAGATATAGATTTTTTTTTTAATAAAACATGTAAAGTCTCACCTTCATTGGAGGGTATTTATGGTATGGAGCTGCTCCAGTTGCTAGTTCAATAGCTGTAATTCCAAAACTCCATAGATCTGCCTTAAAATCATACCCTCTAACCTGAAAGTCCAAAAGAAAAACAACTTTTTATCAGTTCATTTTTTTTATATATATATATATATATAAAAGTGGATTCAAACACAATCTATGTTTTGTTTTCAAATTTCTTTTAAATTGTATTACACCATGTACCTACTTTTCATGAGCTTTATCTTGCTTGAAGGGACAGTTCACCCAAAAAATTTCTCCCATTTAAATTGTTCCCAATTATCCATTTTATCTACTGGAGTGTATTTAATTGTTTACAAGTAGCTCCTTTACCCCTATTTTGGCCTTTGAAATAGCTGATTTAGCTTGTGGTTTCCCAACCTATACTGAAAGTTTTGATACTAGAGTCTCAGCTATTGAATAGCCTAAGTAAACACAGCCAGCAGAAGAAATTACACTCACAGTGGGGAGCAGGATAGTTAAGTAATAAAATGATAATTTTCCATTCCATTGTATTGAGCTTTAGTTTTCCAGACAGATATAAGATAAGGAAGTAAGTGTGTGTACACAAAGTGATAACATAATGAGATCTGATATTACCTGAGGCTCAACCCATTGTAATAGGCTGTGGTTTAAAAGCACAAAACCAGCTACTTCATATATACAAATAAACCTGAAAATGCAATTTCTCAAATATTTTATACTCAGCTGAAATAATAAGGCATTGAAATACATTAATATAAAAACTATTTTACAGTGTACTGTCCCTTTAATATGTGCACAAATCCCTTCAAATTATTATTCACTTTGAAATCAGTTTATTAACTTATCTTTACCTACAAACTTTATTTATAAAAAACAATAATCCAGAGATTTTAACAGCTGCTGCCCTGCTGATACAATCACAGGCTCAACACCAACCAAAATACTGGGAGTTAAAGAAAACTAAAATGTACAGCACCTACTAACAAGTAAGCTAGAAGAAAAAATGTACCCGAGTATTCACAATATATTTGCTATTAATAATAAAAGAGCCCATCACTAAATTGTCGGAAGTGAATAAAACACACCTGTAAAACTGGCTGTGATGTCATTTTTATAAAAAAAAAGCTAAAGGCATAGTTGCCTATTGCAAATGTCACTGTTTAAATGTATAAAAACAAAAAAACAACTTGTGAACTGCAGCCATATTACCTTCTGATTGGCTGCAGACATGCTCCCAGACAATATAGTCTCAAGGAAAGAAATCGCAGCACAACAAATATCTTACAAAAACTTCACTTTTATCATCTATTGCACCAACAAAACAAAATCCAATGTGTTGCACACACTGGTTATCAACTGAGCTCATCAAATACACAAATCCCCCTCGCACACATCAATTAACCCTTTACAAATTAACCTTCTAGTGGCCATTACAGGTTACAAAATTAAATACTGTTACTATTTAAAGGGACAGTCAACTCCAATTTCTTTATTGTTTAAGATAGACAGACAATCCCTTTATTACCCATTCCCAAGTTTTGCATAACCAACACTGTTATATTAATACACTTTATGTGATTACCTTGTTTCTAAGCCTCTGCAGACTGCCCCCTGATCACATGACTTTTTATTTACTATTGACTTGCATTTTATTCAATTAGTGCAGTGTCTGCCACAATCCACGGCGTTGGCACAATGTTATCTATAGGGCTCACATGAACTAGCACTACCCTGTTGTGAAAAGTAAATAAAGCATGTGATAAGAGGCTGTCTTTAGTGGCTTAGTGACAGGCAGAAATGTAGAGGTTTAAATGTTATAAAGTATATCAATATAAAAATGTTGGTTGTGCAAAGCTTGGGAATGGGTAGTAAAGGCGTTATCTATCTTTTAAACAATAACAATTCTGGTGTACACTGTCCCTTTAATAAATATTGAATTCTACACATATTAGTATCAATGAAATGAACAGTAGAAAGGTGCATAATATAGTAAAAATATTACCCTTGATTAAAAAGTTATTAATTATCACACATAAAATATTACACATATTAAAAAATGGACATATCAAAATCTTTATCCTGTCCCTTTGGGGCTAAAGCTTCTAATTTATAGATCGAATATAGTTCTTTTTGTTTTAATAATTCTTCTCTATTACCACCTCTCCTGGGAAAAAAAAATCAGTTCAATAATCTGAAAGCTTAAATGTGAAATATTATGACCAGTCTTACCGACATCAACCCGCCCACAGAGACATTTTAGTAAATAAACTACAAAAACTGTGTCACATGTGTAATATCTTTTAATCCAGAATTTGCTACCTGTTCTTGGACCCTTCATTTATATTGCAATTTGAACAGTTCAAACGTAGAAAGCAACTGTAATTTTTTTTCTCCTATAAACTGTTGCCTTTTTTTTTTATTAGCTCCTATATCTGCACTAATAAGATAATCTATAAGACTTCTTACCCTTCTATATACTTGCATAGGGGGATTCAACCCAACATTTTTCTTTCATGATTCAGACAGAACATACAATTTTAAACAACTTTCCAATTTATTTCTATTATCAAATTGTCTTCATTCTCTTGGTATCCTTTGTTAATGGAGCAGCAATGCTCTTCTTGGAGCCAGCCAAACACATTGCCTTCTATAGGCAGTAACCAATCAGCAGCTAGCTCCCAGTAGTGCATTGCTGTTCCTCAGGCCGACCTAGGTATGCTTTTGCAACAAAGGATAACAAGAGAAAAAAGAAAATTAGATAATAGAAGTAAATTGAAAAGTTATTTAAAATTACATGCTCTATCTGAATCTTAAAAGAAAACTTTTGTGTTTTATGTCCTTTTAACTTCAGGGTTTCAAATATGGAGCACTATTTTTTCAACATCTTTATTTAAATCACTGTAATCATTTGCAAAAATGATCCTATTCTGTTTAGACTTCAAGACCCATGTGCACTACACTAAATGATCTCTGGTCACTTCCATAACCACTGAAATTTCTTCTTCAATCAATTGAGGATCATAACCCCCATCAATAAAGGACTGACCCATTTCTTGTAATCTTCTTTCTGCTACAGTGTCCTCTGATATAATATGCATAACCCACATAGATTGACCGCTTGGCAAAGATCTTTTTAAATTGAGTGGATTGGCACTTGTGTAAAAAAACTATTGTTATCTGTACTTTTTCTATATAGATCAACCCATAACTTCCCCTCCTTTTTAATAACATTAGTGTCAAGAAAATCAATACGCTCCCAGACAATCCAGATCAGATAAGGCCATGATTAAGAGAGACATCTTATTATGAGCAACCTGAGGCAGCTACAGCTTCAGCAATTTCAAAAACTGCATTTTGTATTTGTTTTTATATACTCACACAGTCAACATGGGCAGTTTATTTGTAACAGCATCTTTGTCTATTTATATAAGTTATTTTAATTAAGTGTAATATTATTTTGAAGAGCTTCATTCAGTAACTTAATTGATGTTGCTATGGAACAATTAGTAAATTCCTCACACAACATATATACAGTATCTCACAAAAGTGGAGTACACCCCTCAATGAACTGTAGCTCCCCAGTTCCAGCAGCACTCATGCAGGCCCAGACCATGACAGTCCCACCACCATGCTTGACTGTAGGCAAGACACACTTGTCTTTGTACTCCTCACCTGGTTATCGCCACACACGCTTGACACCATCTAAACCAAATAAGTTTATCTTGGTCTCATCGGACCACAGGACATGGTTCCAGTAATCCATGTCCTTAGTCTGCTTGTCTTCAGCAAACGGTTTGTGGGCTTTCTTGTGCATCATCTTTAGAAGAGGCTTCCTTCTGGGACAACAGCCATGCAGCGACTGTCTGACCACTGACAGGTTGACTCCTACCCCCACCCCCCACCCCTTCAACCTCTGCAGCAATGCTGACAGCACTCATACGTCTATTTCCCAAACACAATCTCTGGATATGACGCTGAGCACGACGTACTTCTTTGGTCGACCATGGCAAGGCCTGTTCTGAGTGGAACCTGTCCTGTGAAACCACTGTATGGTCTTGCCCACTGTGCTGCTGCTCAGTTTCAGGGTCTTGGCAATCTTCTTATAGCCTAGGCCATCTTTATGTAGAGCAACAATTCTTTTTTCAGATCCTCAGAGAGTTCTTTGCCATGAGGTGCCATGTTGAACTTCCAGTGACCAGTATGAGAGAGTGTGAGAGCGATAACACCAAATTTAACACACCTGCTCCCCATTCACACCTGAGAAGTTGTAACACTAATGAGTCACATGACACGGGGGAGGGAAAATGGCTAATTGGGGCAAATTTGGACATTTCCACTTAGGGGTGTACTCACTTTTGTTAACAACAGTTTAGACATTAATGGCTGTGTATTGAGTTATTTTGAGTGGACAACAAATTTACACTATTAAACAGGCTGAACACTCACTACTTTACATTGTAGCAAAGTGTCATTTCTTCAGTGTTGTCAAATGAAAAGATATAATAAAGTATTTACAAAAAAAACTAAAATATATGCTTACCTGATAAATTTATTTATTTCTTGACACAGTGAGTCTACGGATCATCATCAATTACTGTTGGGAATATCACTCCTGGCCAGCAGGACGCAGCAAAGAGCACCACAGCAGAGCTGCCAAGTATCACTTCCCTTCCCACAAACCCCAGTCATTCGACCAGTATTTGAAGCAAAAAAAATGAGAATTTGCATATCTAATTTGCATATCTTCACCAGAATTCTCTTGTGCATTTGGTAACATTGTATATTGAGTATTTATGGGGAAAAGTAAGCGGGGAATCTTGCCAAGATGTGCTAATTTCTTATGCAAATATTTGTATTGATTTAATTTTAAGGCATAGAGGATTTTAATCTCAATTTTTCATCTCCACCATACTTTTAATGAATTTTGACCAAAGGAAAGGAAAGGAAAGAAAGGAAATAACACAAGGTGCAGAGGTGCCAGAGGTTTATATAAACAAAACTGTCTGAAAAAACAGGGAGGGCAGTGGATTTACCGTGTCAAGAAAGAAATACATGTATCAGGTAAGCATCATGTATCAGGTAAGCATACATTTTGTTTTCTTTCTAATTACACGGTGAGTCCACGAATCATCATCAATTACTGTTGGGAATCAATACCCATGCTAGAGGACACAGATGGTACGGGAGGGACAAGACAGGTAACCTAAACAGAAGGCACCACTGCTTGAAGATCCTTTCTCCCAAAAGAAAACCTCAGCTGAGGCAAAAGTATAACATTTATAGACTTTAGAAAAAACAATGAACAAAGAAGGCCAAGTCGCCGCCACACAAATCTGTTCTACAGAGGCCTCTTTCTTGAAGGTCCAAGAAGAAAACACCGCCCTATTGGAGAGCTGCAATTCTCTCAGGAGGCTGCTGTCCAGCAGGCTCATAAGCCCTACGAATAATACTTTTCAACCAGAGAGAAAGAAGTGGCGAAAGCTTTCTGGCCTTTATGTCTATCCAGAAAGACAACAAATAATACAGAAGACTGACGAAAGTCCTTTGAAGCCTGAAGATAAAATCTAAGGGCCCGCACAACATCTAAGTTATGCAACAGATGTTCTTTATGAGATGAAGGATTAAGACAGAAATAAGGAACAACAAGTTCCTGATTCAAATCTCTGTCCGACACAACCTTAGGAAGAAAACCAAACTTGGTACGAAGAAACTGCCTTATCTGCCTGAAATACGAGATAAGGAAAAACACACTGCAAAGCTGAGAGTTCTGAAACCCTCCGAGCAGAAGAAATAACCTTTCCAAGATAACAACTTAAAATCTATGGAATGCATAGGCTCAAACAGAGCCTGAAGAAAACTTTAGGAACAAGGTTAAGACTCCAAGGAAGCAACTGACTTAAACGCAGTCCTGACTAGGACCAGGACCTGATAAAAGGATTGTACATCCGGCACTAACAGATAAAATTCTCAAGGCCTACCTCGGGAAAAAAAATAAGATCCTTGGGATCCTGCCATATAGAAAATCTTTCTAGTGATAGGTTTACGAGCCTGAATCGTGGTCTCAATAACCGATTCGAAAAACCCATGTTTAGCTAACAACAAGCGTTCAATCTCCAAGCAGTCCGCTTCAGAGAAACAATATTTGGTTGAAGGAAGGACCCTGAAGCAGAAGATCCTTCCTCAGCAGAAGTTACCACTGAGGTAGAGACAACATCTCTACTAGATCTGCCTATCAGATCCTGCAATGCCATGCAGGAGCTAGAAGAACACCAATGCACTCTCCTACTTAATCCGAACTATGACTCGCGGAAGGAGAACCAAACAGAGAAGGAGGATATGCCAACCTGAAGTTCCAAGGAACTGCCTGAGTATCTATTAGAAAAGATTGAGGATCTCTTGATCTCGAACCAAACTAGGGAACTTGAATTTCTGACGCCCATCAGAACCAGTTCTGGAAACCCCCATTTGGTAGATAACCTGGAGAACACTTCCAGAAGTAGTTCCCACTTCCCGGAATGGGAAGTCTGTCTGCTCAGAAAACCGCTTCCCAGTTGTCCACTCTAAAAATGTGGATGGCAGATAGATAGTAACTGTGAGCACCTGCCCACAGAAAAAAATCTGAAAACTTCCTTCATGACTAAGGAACTCAGAATTCCTCCCTGGAGGTAGATGTAAACTACAGAGGCTATGTTGTCTGACTGGAACCCGATAAACTGGGCTAAAGACAACTGAGGCCAAAACTCAATACCAAATGAAGAAAGGGAGAGCAGACTTCTCCCAGGAGGCCGTGGTCCCAAATGCCCTGAGACCAAAGATCCAGATAAAGCCACCATGGGGAGAGACCCTTGTTGACTGAACTAGATTCTCTGAGACAAACCAGACAATCCCCATTCCACTGTCTGAGCATGCACAACTGCAGAGCTCTCAAAAGGTATCGATCAAGGGAATGATGTCCATGGAAGCTACCATTAGACCAATCACCTCCATACACAGAACTACTGATTGCCTAACAGTAGACTGAAGAGAGAAGCAAGAGAAAGAATTTTGGCTTTTCTGACCTCCGTCAGACAGATTTTCATCAATAAGAAATCAATTATAGTTCCTAAGAACACAACCCTTGTAGTCGAGACAAGGGAGCTCCTTTCCAGCTCCACTTCCATTCGTGGAATTAAGAAAGACAACAAAAACCTCTGAATGAGATCTTAATTTAATGGTACTTATTTTATCAACCTCGGAATGATGAAGGGCTGAGTCGGCCCTGCCGGGTTTTGAACCCGTAACCTTGGATCTTATAAACAGGCTTTCTTGTAGTCAGGGCATTTACCAACTGAGCTACCTCACCGATCATTACTTGTAGAAAGATGGCACCTGGGCCAATAGGACATCCAGGAACCGAATTGCAGCCCAGAATGAGAAAACACTGGGCGCTGAGGCAAAGCCATTATTGAACCACAAACTGAAAGAGTTTTGTCAGAAAGGCAAAACTCAGACATCTGAGATAATTGAATGGGAACTAAGGGTACGCATCCTTAAAGTCTACGGTCATTATAAACTGACCCTCTTGCACCAAGGCAGAATGAAGCGAATAGTCTCCATCTTGAAGACTGGTACTCTGAGGAACTTGGTTAGACAATCACCATCTAAATTAGGACAGAAAAAGTTCCCTCTTTTTTCATGAACAGCATGAAAAAGAAACTAAACCCTGTTCCAAAACTGGAGCTGGAACAATCACTGCCAGGGTGCAAGATCCTGAACACATTTCAGAACGCCTCTCTACTTATCTGTTCTACAGATGATCAAGAGAAGGTGGAACCTGTTCCTGGGAGGATGGAGTTGAATTCCATGAGAAGTAGCTGCGGTTTCTTTAATTACTGCCCCCTGATTCAAGACTGACTTGGTATCCAAGAGGACTTGGACTGCTCCTGCTTGGAAGACAAAAGGAAAGACTTCCTGAAGTTACGAAGGAAGCAACAGAAATAAAAGATTAGCCTAACAGCTTTTCCGTCCTGGATCTCCTCATGGAGACCTCCAATGGAATCAGACAAGGCGTTGCACCAAAAAGATGTTGCACTTGTCCATAAAGGCTTCCTTCCTTAAAAGAGCATTGATCCTTTATATGGATTGAATAGCAATGGCGCCTACTACTTTAAGCATGTCATGAAATTTAAAGCAGACAGCTTATTACTGACAGGAGATGGGGAAAAAGGAATCCTTGACTACTCCCATACCTGAGAAAATCTAGCACGGTTGAGAACAGGAAACATTTTCACAGAAGAATCCTAGTATATCTCTAGATTCTGAGGATTGACAACTACAGGGCAGCCGAGGTCTATCCAGCAACCAACCTAAATAATACACAAAGGTGTCCAGGCTTGAATCTGAAGAGAACTACTTCAGCACCAGATGAAGGAATTATACTGTCCGAATCAGAGCTTTAACCCTCAGATGCTACCGACTATCCTCCTCATGAGACTATAAGGAGGCAATATGTGTAGCAGCAAATGGAGCAGAAACCTTACTGATTAGTTGAATTTCCTCTTGCGATTTCCCTTTAAGATAGGAAAGGCAGATAATGCTACAGATACCCACAGATACTTGGGCAGACAATTCTGCAAGCAAATAACTCCTCCAGGAGATTGAGAGGAATTGCAGGGCACTTCATGTGACGTCATACAAAGGCTTGGGACATTTGAGAAGAAAGCTGTGGCACAGCCTAACAGCATCATCCAGGGAGACATGAGGCTAAAATAATCTTTGGAAATTAAATTTAAAAACATATATACAAACATTTAAAATGACACTTTCACTTTAAGATTGTAGAGACTTATATACCTCAGAGAGGGTATGTACTGATGCATAAAAGTTGAAACAAACTTATAACTGAGGGAGTAGCCTCACTAACATTAGTGGGCAAAAACTCTACTTGTTAATACAATACTAAGTTTGTAGAAAAACAAACTTATAAACTGCAGAATTTTTATTGCAAAATTTAGGGATTGGAATACATTAGATATGTCAAAAACTATAGTGCCTTCTAAAGGGCACCAGATTATAGTAAGGTACCCAAAACCGTGACCCCTGGGGATCACGGTGGCAACACAGTAGCTTAACATAATTAAGCTTCAGCTCCTAGTAAAACAAACATCACATTTGAGGCAAATAGCTCGGTTCTGACCGAGAACCTAAGGAAGGCGTGTCCCTGATCAGACACGTTGTTCCGTTCGGGAGAAAATGGTGCTTATCCACCATACAGAGAGAGAGAGAAGAAGAGGGCGAGAACAAACGAACCCCATAGAAAGAGCGCGCAACTATTCATCTGCGCGTCTCTCACTGCCTAATAGAAAATTCAGTAAACACCCGCTGACCATATAAGAAACCTAACGTTTCTAGACTTACTGTCAGTACCTCTAGGACAGTAAAAATAAAGTGCTGCTCTACAAAACACACAAAAGCGAGAACAATTACTCCCCACCCTTACATATCCGATACCTAAGCTAGGAGCCGGACTGCCATAAAGGAATAATCCTTAAAATTCCTTTGACGATTATTAGGAACAATAAAACTCAGAACCAAGTATAAGGAAAAGATGTTGAGACATAGAAGACCAGCACTTGTTTGTATCTAGCTGTCCGGCAGGAGGACAACACACCCGGCATGAGAGGATGCCACTCCTCACAGAGACCTGTGAAACAAAGAAAGACAGAGTAAACTTACGCAGGCTTTCTATACCAGGGCAGCAACATGTCAGGAAAACTCAGCAAGGCCCACCTCACAAGTTCCTAACTGCTTTAAAGCCACCACTGCCCTATTAAAGACACTAACGTGGAGTACGGCTATACCCAGACTGTGATGGAAGATCAGAGCAAACCTACTCGACTTCAAAAAAAAAAAAAAAATATCTTGATAGAAGAATCTTTATCAGACACCTAATTACTTCACCTCCTCTTTGCACTAGAGGCAAAGAGAATGACTGGGGTTTGTAAGAAGGGAAGTGATACTTGGCAGCTCTGCTGTGGTGCTCTTTGCCTCCTCCTGATGGCCAGGAGTGATATTCCAAACAGTAATTGATGATGATCCGTGGTCTCACTGTGTCATTAGAAAGAAATGTGAGGGCTGTACTCACTTTGTGAGATACTGTACATTATGCATACATATATAGGATAGTACATATATCATATAAAACATATAGAAATGTTACACTGGTACTTCACACTGCTCTTCTATTCTCAATCAGTATTATCTAGAAAGAGTGGGATGTCACATTCCAAAGGAAAAATAGTGCTACCACACTAGTGTGAGAATATTTTATTGTTATGAGAACACTTATTTTTTGCTAAATGATTGGCATAACCTTAGACAGGCCTGCTAAACTTTAATTATTAGAAATGCTGAGAGGGGGCAGGAGAGTTTTGTGGGCAACATCTTAAGAGAAAAAGTCTCAGCCATAGCACCTGTGAAATCTGTTGCGTGTGTTCCACTGAATAACACTGACTGTAGCTGCACTCCTCTGCCTGTGCACCATTGTAAGCTGATAATAATGCCTTATTCGAAACCCACAAAGAAGTAATGTTTATAGTTTAATCACTGTCTTTCAGTGGATTACTAATATTTGTTATTGCAGTAAGTTCATAATAAACACTTATTATACTGCATTCTCGTGTAATTTTCCATTTTTCAGTATTTTGTGAGACCTAGTTTGCACTTGATATTTATGAAACAGCAGTTTAAACGCTCTCCAAACTGGAATTGGTGGATGAAAATCAGGGCGACTGACAAGCCCTATTCACGCAATTTGTTGTGTGAGGGTAAGGGGGCAGTATTGCACAATTGTTCCCTTGTAAAATGATAAATACGAAGTTGTCCCATATTTGCGATAAGATACGGACATGTAAATCCTGTCCGCTCACAAATTGAAAAACCTTGCCCTAAATATCACTAAAAAAACATGAATACTGTGAGGGTCAATCAGTTCACTCAGCAAGGGCTCTTTGCTTAACTAGAAGATTCACAGAGATCACTTCCTGTCACAAGCTACAAACATGACTGTTAGGTTAAATTCTAACTTTATTTAAGCTTCAGATTTTAGCTTCAGCTGCTTCTTGTTAAAGGGACAGTCTACACCAGAATTGTTATTGTTTAAAAGATAGACAATCCCTTTATTACCCATTCCCCAGTTTTGAATAACCAATACTGTTATATTAATATACTATATACAGCATATAAATATAACAATGTTGGTTGCACAAAGCTGGGAAATGGGTAGTAAAGGCATAATCTATCTTTTTAAACAATAACAAATTTAGTGTTGACTGTCCCTTTAAGTATAAGTATGATATTTTTCCTTCCATATATCGCCAGTGATGCTACTGTTGCATTGATTATCAGATCTTCAAAAATATTTTAAAAATAAAAATAATAAAAATGGTTTTGCTGGAGAATGTGTTTGATTAATTTAATGTAATTTAATTTGTGAGCTCTATGAATACATTACAGTAAGATGTGTATAGCTTACTAAGAGTTACATTTACATACAGGTGACAAACAAGCAAAATGTTACCTATATGGTCCACATGAACTAGCAGTCTCCTGTTGTGAAAAGCTAATAAAAAAGCATTTGATAAGAGGCTGTCTGTAGTGGCTTAGAAACAGGCAGAAATGTAGAGGTTTAAATGTTATAAAGTATATTAATATAACAATGTTAGTTGTGCAAAGCTGGGGAATGGGTAATAAAAGGCATTATCTATCTTTTTAAACAATAACAATTTCGGTGTAGACTGTCCCTTTAAAGGTGAGTAACTACATACTTTACTATTTCACTCGTTTATAATACTCAGAATTAGTGATGCACCGAAATGGAAAATCTGGACCGAAACCGAACCAGAAAATCCAGGATACACTAGGCCGAAAACCGAAAATGTATTTTTTTTTTCTTTTTAAATTATTTTTAAATATTTTTTTTACATTTTTTTTTTTGCATAATTAGACTAATTAATGAATGAATCTGAATTGAAAAACTGCAAGCCAATAAAATAGCCACACTTTTATTGAAAATAGCACACTAAAATTGGACAAATAAATAAATATCTTAAAACAATAATATGATACACAATTTTACCAAGAACAAAAAACCAGGTGGAAAAAAACGATAATGCTATTTTCAGCCAAAATGTATCTGCAACCAAAATTTCAGTACATCCCTTCTTAAAACAATATTAAATATCAATATACTGTATTATTCTTTATTTAGTTCTGTGTAACAGAATCAGATTTAACAGTTTGTTTTTTACCAATAATCCAAATAAAGTATAGTCCTAGAAAACTATTATTTGCAAAACAGTAAGTAATGAACTCAAACAGCAGCTCTAGGCTTGCAAACTATTTATAATAAGCTACACAATAATTGTACCAAAAATAACCGTAAAAAAAAAAATGAAATAACTAAAAAGGCAATTTTCGGCCAAAACATTTCTACGGACGAAATTTCGGTGCATCCCTACTCAGATTAGTTCTTGTAGTATATGATAATGCGAACTCTGCAACCCTAAAACTAATTATTTTTTGATGGTCATCCTCTGAATTTCACCAGTGTAGTATGGGAACCTCCCTTGAATCCAATATCTTTATCACTATCTCTTTAAAACATTACCTGCACAAAATGTGATCTCTCAGGATGATCATATGAATACTAGAAATTCACTTATACTTTCGTAACCTGTGCTGACCCGTATAGTTTACACATGATTACAGATCTTAAAGGGACAGTGAAAAATACTACAGAGGTGATATCATTTTGCATAAAAATGGACAAATTAAGTTGCTGATAATAGGGAAAGTAACATAGAAGGTTAAAAAAAAAAAAAAAAAAGACAGAAGTCCATAGAGTTAAACCTATACAAATCGTAATTTATCTACAATGAAAGCTCCAGTTAATCTTTAATTAATCCTATTAAAAAGATAACTCATGTAACACTAGCAATCAAAACCCTGAATTATGTTTCTAGCCAGAAATGTATCTAAACCATTGTTTAGATGTAAGCAAAGAATATAATTAATTTTGTTGTTTTCCCCAGGAAACCTTAAAGGGACAGTTTACTCAAAATTTTTCTCCCCTTTAATTTGTTCCCAATGATCCATTTTACCTGCTGGAGTGTATTAAATTGTTTACAAGTAGCTCCTTCACCCTTATATTGGCATTTGAAATTGTTAATTTAGCATGTGGTATCCCCACCTATTCTGAAAGTTTGTGGCCGCGCGTACCAGCTATAGATAAGCTTTGTAAACACAGCCAGCAGAAGAAATTACACTCCCAGTGTGATAAAGCAGAGATAAGGTAATAAAATGTTGATTTTCCATTGTTCTCTCAAAGTACTGGTGATTGTTTTAAGGACAGATATAAGATAAAGAAGCAGGTATATGTGCACAATGTGATGCAGTAATGAGATCTGATTATACCTACAAGCTCAACCTACTTTATTAGGCTGTGGCTTCAAAACATAAAATCAGAGCTTTAATATACAGAAATAAACCTTAAAAAGCTCATTTTCATACATTTTTTACTCTGCAGTTGGTAAAAAAAGCAATTGTAAACACATTAAGGGAAAAACTATTTTACCGTATACTGTCCCTTTAAAACAATTCTACTGACTCATCTCTATTGTAAGAATTATACTCCTTAATCCTTTCATTACCCCCCCATCCAATAACAAGATGTTCATTGTTCTTGCAGCTAAACAGCACAACATTACCTGCTCCATAACCTCAGGTGCCATCCAGCAAGGTGTGCCCACAAAAGTTTTCCGTACTTTATTCCTGGTGATGTCCCCTCCTGTAGCTAGAAACGCACTGACACCAAAATCTGTAATGCAGAAGACAGAAACAGGACTTCTAATGGGGTAAAGAAAAGGGATCAATTTTATTAAAGATTTTACTTTTTAATTTCAAATAGTTTTCACTAGTTTGGGACAAAAAAAGGTCCGGAAGGGGAAGACTAGTAAGAAACTAGTTTTCCCCCTAGATAAAAACCTTCACCAGTCGGTAAATAATTCACTTATATTCACATTCATGCACCGTCTGAAATATGCCAGAAAACAGATTATTTGTTTTTCTTTCAAAATTGTTCCAGACAGCTTCTACCGTCTTGAATTATATCTTACATGTTCTCTCGTCAACTCAGAATATATTGACTACAACTGAAATGTAATTCAATTAGATTATGTTCTGAAGCCAGACTTTCTTAGGAATCTGCACTTAAAAGGTACATGAAACCCAAAATTTTCTTTCATGATTCAGATAGAGAATACAATTTTAAACAACTAATTTACTTCTATTATCTAATCTGTTTCATTCTCTTGGTATTATTTGTTAAAGGAGCAGCAATGCATTACTAGTTTCTAACTGAACACATGGGTGAGCCAATCACATTCAATATATCTATGCAGCCACCAATCAACAGCTAGAACCTAGGTTCTCTGCTGCTCATGAACTTGCCTAGATAAACCTTTCAGCAAATGATAACAAGAGAAGGAAGCAAATTAAATAATAGTAGTAAACTGGAAAGTTGTTTAAAATTGTATTCTCTATCTGAATCGTGAAAGAAAATGTTTGGGTTTCATGTACCTATAGGTATATTATTTCTTCTGTCATTGTATGATGTGCATGGCTTCTCCTGCTTCTTTGTCAACCATAAAAGTGATAATTACATTTAGTATTTAACTACTTAAAGGGTCATCTAACACTAAGAGATTGTAGCATAAATATTAAAATTATGCCTAGTAAAACAATCAGATATTCATCTCCATAACATTGTCACAATTTTACTGCACTGGCTTCTATAAAAAAAAAAAAAAAAAAAAAAAAAAAAAAAAAGATTTTAAATGGGAACCAGTTGAGATATTTTTTTATAACAAACCTATACACAGATTATGTATGCACATTAATTCAGGATGTCATTTTTATGTCCTGTGAAAACTCATTGGCAGAAATGGGAAAAAAAAAAGGTTTTGGGGAAATATGTTTTCTGGCTAAAGAATATATGTTGGAAACATGGCATATAAACAGTAAGTCTGACCATGAGCAAGTAGCAAACATGGCATATAAACAGTAAGTCTGACCATGAGCAAGTAGCAAACATGGCATATAAACAGTAAGTCTGACCATGAGCAAGTAGCAAACATGGCATATAAACAGTAAAAGTCTGACCATGAGCAAGTAGCAAACATGGCATATAAACAGTAAAAGTCTGACCATGAGCAAGTAGCAAACATGGCATATAAACAGTAAGTCTGACCATGAGCAAGTAGCAAACATGGCATATAAACAGTAAGTCTGACCATGAGCAAGTAGCAAACATGGCATATAAACAGTAAGTCTGACCATGAGCAAGTAGCAAACATGGCATATAAACAGTAAGTCTGACCATGAGCAAGTAGCAAACATGGCATGTAAACAGTAAGTCTGACCATGAGCAAGTAGCAAACATGGCATATAAACAGTAAGTCTGACCATGAGCAAGTAGCAAACATGGCATATAAACAGTAAGTCTGACCATGAGCAAGTAGCAAACATGGCATATAAACAGTAAAAGTCTGACCATGAGCAAGTAGCAAACATGGCATATAAACAGTAAGTCTGACCATGAGCAAGTAGCAAACATGGCATATAAACAGTAAGTCTGACCATGAGCAAGTAGCAAACATGGCATATAAACAGTAAAAGTCTGACCATGAGCAAGTAGCAAACATGGCATATAAACAGTAAAAGTCTGACCATGAGCAAGTAGCAAACATGGCATATAAACAGTAAAAGTCTGACCATGAGCAAGTAGCAAACATGGCATATAAACAGTAAAAGTCTGACCATGAGCAAGTAGCAAACATGGCATATAAACAGTAAAAGTCTGACCATGAGCAAGTAGCAAACATGGCATATAAACAGTAAAAGTCTGACCATGAGCAAGTAGCAAACATGGCATATAAACAGTAAAAGTCTGACCATGAGCAAGTAGCAAACATGGCATATAAACAGTAAAAGTCTGACCATGAGCAAGTAGCAAACATGGCATATAAACAGTAAAAGTCTGACCATGAGCAAGTAGCAAACATGGCATATAAACAGTAAGTCTGACCATGAGCAAGTAGCAAACATGGCATATAAACAGTAAAAGTCTGACCATGAGCAAGTAGCAAACATGGCATATAAACAGTAAGTCTGACCATGAGCAAGTAGCAAACATGGCATATAAACAGTAAGTCTGACCATGAGCAAGTAGCAAACATGGCATATAAACAGTAAGTCTGACCATGAGCAAGTAGCAAACATGGCATATAAACAGTAAAAGTCTGACCATGAGCAAGTAGCAAACATGGCATATAAACAGTAAGTCTGACCATGAGCAAGTAGCAAACATGGCATATAAACAGTAAGTCTGACCATGAGCAAGTAGCAAACATGGCATATAAACAGTAAGTCTGACCATGAGCAAGTAGCAAACATGGCATATAAACAGTAAGTCTGATCATGAGCAAGTAGCAAACATGGCATATAAACAGTAAGTCTGACCATGAGCAAGTAGCAAACATGGCATATAAACAGTAAGTCTGACCATGAGCAAGTAGCAAACATGGCATATAAACAGTAAGTCTGACCATGAGCAAGTAGCAAACATGGCATATAAACAGTAAGTCTGACCATGAGCAAGTAGCAAACATGGCATATAAACAGTAAGTCTGACCATGAGCAAGTAGCAAACATTAGGAATTTAATGAAACACCCTTAGAGCCAGGAAACCATACACCTGCATCACACGTACAAAATGCAAAACTGTACACACCAAAATTACTAACTGAATTACAATTTTAATCCTGGATACAATATGCGTAAGGTTTTGATATAAATCTTAAAAAAAACCAATGTATTGTTAATATTTTTGTTAAAGTATAGAATACGCCATCAATTAAGCTTTACGTTGCACAAAATCTAAACACAAAATAAGGGTTTTTCTAAGCAAAAGATCAATTTTGTGATCCAGGATCCTAGCTTCTATATTATTGTTTAATCAGATCTCCTTTGCTGTGGTCAATTAGGGACATATATAAATCAGCTCCTCAATAAATCACTTTGGTCTTAATGTACTAAGCAACATATACTGCTTTTCTCCACCACCTCTTAGGTGGTAGACATAAAACACCCCAAAACATTCTTTAGGGTGATTTACAGGCCATTCTGTTGAGCGAGACAAGAGGGCGGCATTACACATTCAAGCGCTTGTGTAATGACACATCCGGGCAGCGGACATACAGTGTCTGCTGCTCTTTGTTGCAAAGCCTTGTGTACACGTTCCCAAGTCAGGCACCTTGCCCACCAAGGTTTTGTACATGGGGCGCCATATAGAAAGTTTTAGGGTAAAAGTTCATAATCCTGAAGAATTTATTTTAGCCACAGTAGGCACAGATGTTCTAGAAGAGTCCAGAAACACTTAGAATAGTGATATTCCTGAGTTATATGATTGAATCACCTGTTTCGATTGAGTGCAACACTCTAATTTACTATACTATAGCAGTAGTTAACTAGTTCATTTTCCCCTTTTATCCACCCATATAAGTAAAAAAAAAAAAAAAAAACTGCTGTCCTTTTTTTATTATCCATGACTCATTTTTGCAAATATGACCCTTCAATTACAATTACTACCTAAACAACCTAAGATGGGCAATGTCTTCTTTCATAGTCCCTTTAAACAAAATAATGATTTACTAATGTAGTAATGTGATTGGGGTATTAGATGTGGACAATTCCAAGATTAACGGAATGAGAAGTACATTTACAGTAGGCTCCAGTCATTTCACAATCTGCTTTTATTACAGCATTCCCTAAAAGGAAATTTGTTTGACAAAATCTACAGGAGTTTACAAATGAAAATATATAATTTTTACTAATACAAGTCATAAATGTGTTTTTAATAAACTTAAAAATTATATATATATAAAATCTTAAAATGGATGATATAACACTGTCTGCAACTGTTTTTACAAGTTTGTGCAGAATTTTACAATCCATATTATTCCAGCACTTCTTTATAGAATCTCAGAAAGTGGATCAACGCATTTAGTCTTTTAGCTCAAAAGCTCACCAAAATGTTCAATAGGTTTGAGGTCCGATGATTGTGGAGGGATAGCTATACAAATTAACACTCTTTGCGCTTAATTAGACTTCAGATACGCCTGGTACAGTTTCAATGAGTGCATTTAGAAAATTGCGCTGCTGAAAAACAGAATTTATGCTTACCTGATGAATTACTTTCTCCAACGGTGTGTCCGGTCCACGGCGTCATCCTTACTTGTGGGATATTCTCTTCCCCAACAGGAAATGGCAAAGAGTCCCAGCAAAGCTGGCCATATAGTCCCTCCTAGGCTCCGCCCACCCCAGTCATTCAACCGACGGACAGGAGGAAATATATATAGGAGAAACCATATGGTACCGTGGTGACTGTAGTTAGAGAAAATAATTCATCAGACCTGATTAAAAAACCAGGGCGGGCCGTGGACCGGACACACCGTTGGAGAAAGTAATTTATCAGGTAAGCATAAATTCTGTTTTCTCCAACATTGGTGTGTCCGGTCCACGGCGTCATCCTTACTTGTGGGAACCAATACCAAAGCTTTAGGACACGGATGAAGGGAGGGAGCAAATCAAGTTACCTAAACGGAAGGCACCACAGCTTGCAAAACCTTTCTCCCAAAAATAGCCTCCGAAGAAGCAAAAGTATCAAATTTGTAAAATTTGGCAAAAGTGTGCAGTGAAGACCAAGTCGCTGCCTTACATATCTGGTCAACAGAAGCCTCGTTCTTGAAGGCCCATGTGGAAGCCACAGCCCTAGTGGAGTGAGCTGTGATTCTTTCAGGAGGCTGCCGTCCGGCAGTCTCATAAGCCAATCGGATGATGCTTTTAAGCCAAAAGGAAAGAGAGGTAGAAGTCGCTTTTTGACCTCTCCTTTTACCAGAATAAACAACAAACAAGGAAGATGTTTGTCTGAAATCTTTAGTAGCCTCTAAATAGAATTTTAGAGCACGGACAACGTCCAAATTGTGTAACAAACGTTCCTTCTTTGAAACTGGATTCGGACACAAAGAAGGTACAACTATCTCCTGGTTAATATTTTTGATAGAAACAACTTTAGGAAGAAAACCAGGCTTAGTACGCAAAACCACCTTATCTGCATGGAACACCAGATAGGGCGGAGAACACTGCAGAGCAGATAACTCTGAAACTCTTCTAGCAGAAGAAATTGCAACTAAAAACAAAACTTTCCAAGATAGTAACTTAATATCTATGGAATGTAAAGGTTCAAACGGAACCCCTTGAAGAACTGAAAGAACTAGATTTAGACTCCAGGGAGGAGTCAAAGGTCTGTAAACAGGCTTGATCCTAACCAGAGCCTGAACAAATGCTTGAACATCTGGCACAGCTGCCAGTCTTTTGTGTAGTAAGACAGATAAAGCAGAGATCTGTCCCTTTAGAGAACTTGCAGATAATCCTTTCTCCAAACCTTCTTGTAGAAAGGAGAGAATCTTAGGAATTTTTATCTTATTCCATGGGAATCCTTTGGATTCACACCAACAGATATATTTTTTCCATATTTTATGGTAAATTTTTCTAGTTACAGGTTTTCTGGCCTGAACCAGAGTATCTATAACAGAATCTGAAAACCCACGCTTCGATAGAATCAAGCGTTCAATCTCCAAGCCGTCAGCTGGAGGGAGACCAGATTTGGATGTTCGAATGGACCCTGAACAAGAAGGTCCTGTCTCAAAGGTAGCTTCCATGGTGGAGCCGATGACATATTCACCAGGTCTGCATACCAAGTCCTGCGTGGCCACGCAGGAGCTATCAAGATCACTGAGGCCCTCTCCTGATTGATCCTGGCTACCAGCCTGGGAATGAGAGGAAACGGTGGAAATACATAAGCTAGGTTGAAGGTCCAAGGTGCTACTAGTGCATCTACTAGAGTCGCCTTGGGATCCCTGGATCTGGACCCGTAGCAAGGAACCTTGAAGTTCTGACGAGACGCCATCAGATCCATGTCTGGAATGCCCCATAATTGAGTTATTTGGGCAAAGATTTCCGGATGGAGTTCCCACTCCCCCGGATGGAATGTCTGACGACTCAGAAAATCCGCCTCCCAATTTTCCACTCCTGGGATGTGGATCGCAGACAAGTGGCAGGAGTGATCCTCCGCCCATTGAATTATTTTGGTCACTTCTTTCATCGCCAGGGAACTCCTTGTTCCCCCCTGATGATTGATATATGCAACGGTCGTCATGTTGTCTGATTGGAACCTTATGAATTTGGCCTTTGCTAGTTGAGGCCAAGCTCTGAGAGCATTGAATATCGCTCTGAGTTCCAGAATGTTTATCGGGAGAAGAAACTCTTCCCGAGACCATAGACCCTGAGCTTTCAGGGATTCCCAGACCGCGCCCCAGCCCACTAGACTGGCGTCGGTCGTGACAATGACCCACTCTGGTCTGCGGAAGCTCATTCCCTGGGACAGATGGTCCAGGGTCAGCCACCAACGGAGTGAATCTCTGGTCTTTTGATCTACTTGAATCATTGGAGACAAGTCTGTATAATCCCCATTCCACTGTTTGAGCATGCACAGTTGTAATGGTCTTAGATGAATTCGTGCAAAAGGAACTATGTCCATTGTTGCAACCATCAATCCTACTACTTCCATGCACTGCGCTATGGAAGGACGAGGAACAGAATGAAGCACTTGACAAGAGCTTAGAAGTTTTGATTTTCTGACCTCTGTCAGAAAAATCCTCATTTCTAAGGAATCTATTATTGTTCCCAAGAAGGGAACTCTTGTCGACGGAGACAGAGAACTTTTTTCTTTGTTCACCTTCCATCCGTGAGATCTGAGAAAGGCTAGAACGATGTCCGTATGAGCCTTTGCTTTTGACAGGGACGACGCTTGTATTAGAATGTCGTCCAAGTAAGGTACTACTGCAATGCCCCTCGGTCTTAGAACCGCTAGAAGGGACCCTAGCACCTTTGTGAAAATCCTTGGAGCAGTGGCTAATCCGAATGGGAGGGCCACAAACTGGTAATGCTTGTCCAGAAAAGCGAACCTTAGGAACTGATGATGTTCTTTGTGGATAGGAATATGTAGGTACGCATCCTTTAGATCCACGGTAGTCATAAATTGACTTTCCTGGATAGTGGGTAGAATCGTTCGAATGGTTTCCATCTTGAACGATGGTACCCTGAGAAATTTGTTTAGGATCTTCAAATCCAAAATTGGTCTGAACGTTCCCTCTTTTTTGGGAACTACGAACAGATTGGAATAAAATCCCATTCCTTGTTCCTTTATTGGAACTGGGTGTATCACTCCCATCTTTAACAGGTCTTCTACACAATGTAAGAATGCCTGTCTCTTTATTTGGTTTGAGGATAAGTGAGACATGTGGAACCTTCCCCTTGGGGGTAGTTCCTTGAATTCCAGGAGATAACCTTGAGAAACTATTTCTAGCGCCCAAGGATCCTGAACATCTCTTGCCCAAGCCTGAGCAAAGAGAGAGAGTCTGCCCCCCACTAGATCCGGTCCCGGATCGGGGCTACTCCTTCATGCTGTTTTGTTAGCAGTGGCAGGCTTCTTGGCCTGCTTACCCTTGTTCCAGCCTTGCATTGGTTTCCAGGCTGGTTTGGGTTGTGAGGCATTACCCTCTTGCTTAGAGGATGCAGAATTAGAGGCCGGTCCGTTTCTGCGAAAGGGACGAAAATTAGACTTATTTTTAGCCTTAAAAGACCTATCCTGTGGAAGGGCGTGGCCCTTTCCCCCAGTGATGTCTGAAATAATCTCTTTCAATTCTGGTCCAAATAAAGTTTTACCTTTGAAAGGGATGTTAAGCAATTTTGTCTTGGATGACACATCCGCTGACAAAGACTTTAGCCAAAGCGCTCTGCGCGCCACGATAGCAAGCCCTGAATTTTTCGCCGCTAATCTAGCTAATTGCAAAGCGGCATCTAAAATAAAAGAGTTAGCCAATTTAAGTGCGTGAACTCTGTCCATAACCTCCTCATATGGAGTTTCTCTACTGAGCGACTTTTCTAGTTCCTCGAACCAGAACCACGCTGCCGTAGTGACAGGAACAATGCATGAAACTGGTTGTAGAAGGTAGCCTTGCTGTACAAAAATCTTTTTAAGCAAACCTTCCAATTTCTTATCCATAGGATCTTTGAAAGCACAACTATCTTCGATAGGAATAGTAGTGCGTTTGTTTAGAGTAGAAACTGCCCCCTCGACCTTGGGGACTGTCTGCCATAAGTCCTTTCTGGGGTCGACCATAGGAAATAATTTCTTAAATATAGGGGGGGGGGGACAAAAGGTATGCCGGGCTTTTCCCACTCCTTATTTACTATCTCCGCCACCCGCTTGGGTATAGGAAAAGCGTTGGGGGGCACCGGAACCTCTAGGAACTTGTCCATCTTGCATAATTTCTCTGGAATGACCAAGTTGTCACAATCATCCAGAGTAGATAACACCTCCTTAAGCAGTGCGCGGAGATGTTCTAATTTAAATTTAAATGTCACAACATCAGGTTCAGCTTGATGAGAAATTTTTCCTGAATCTGAGATTTCTCCATCTGACAAAACCTCCCTCATGGCCCCTTCAGATTGGTGTGAGGGTATGACAGAACAATTATCATCAGCGCCCTCTTGCTCTTCAGTGTTTAAAACAGAGCAATCGCACTTTCTCTGATAAGTAGGCATTTTGGATAAAATATTTGCTATGGAGCTATCCATTACAGCCGTTAATTGTTGCATGGTAATAAGCATTGGCGCACTAGATGTACTAGGGGCCTCCTGCATGGGCAAAACTGGTGTAGACACAGTAGGAGATGATGTAGTATCATGTTTACTCCCCTCATTTGAGGAATCATCTTGGGCAATTTCATTATCTGTGGCAGTACTGTCCTTACTTTGTTTGGACGCTATGGCACAATTATCACATAAATTTAAATGGGGAGACACATTGGCTTTCATACATATAGAACATAGCTTATCTGAAGGTACAGACATGTTAAACAGGCTTAAACTTGTCAACAAAGCACAAAAAACGTTTTAAAACAAAACCGTTACTGTCTCTTTAAATTTCAAACAGAAAACACTTTATTACTGAATATGTGAAAAAGTATGAAGGAATTGTTCAAAAATTACCAAAATTTCACCACAGTGTCTTAAAGCATTAAAAGTATTGCACACCAAATTTCAGAGCTTTAACCCTTAAAATAACGGAACCGGAGCCGTTTTTAAATTTAACCCCTATACAGTCCCAGCTATAGTCTTTGCTGAGACCCAACCAAGCCCAGAGGGGAATACGATACCAATTGACGCCTTCTAGAAACTTTTCCAGTGATTTTTAGATCCTCACACATGCATCTGCATGCCCTGCTCTCAAAAAACAACTGCGCAGTAATGGCGCGAAAATGAGGCTCAGTCTATAACTAGAAAGGCCCCCTGACTGGAAAAGGTGTCTAACACAGTGCCCGCCGTTTTATAAACGTTCCCCAAGATTATAAATGCAAATTGTCAGCCTAAATCTGAATAATATGCCCAAATAAAGCAATCGATTTAGTCCATAAAAATGTCTACTAGTTTTTTAGCCCATATTCAGCCCTTTATTCTGTTTGTTTGACTAAGAAAATGGCTTACCGGTCCCCATGAGGGGAAATGACAGCCTTCCAGCATTACACAGTCTTGTTAGAAATATGGCTAGTCATACCTTAAGCAGAAAAGTCTGCTAACTGTTTCCCCCAACTGAAGTTACTTCATCTCAACAGTCCTATGTGGAAACAGCAATCGATTTTAGTTACTGTCTGCTAAAATCATCTTCCTCTCACAAACAGAAATCTTCATCCTTTTCTGTTTCAGAGTAAATAGTACATACCAGCACTATTTTAAAATAACAAACACTTGATAGAAGAATAAAAACTACATTTAAACACCAAAAAACTCTTAACCATCTCCGTGGAGATGTTGCCTGTGCAACGGCAAAGAGAATGACTGGGGTGGGCGGAGCCTAGGAGGGACTATATGGCCAGCTTTGCTGGGACTCTTTGCCATTTCCTGTTGGGGAAGAGAATATCCCACAAGTAAGGATGACGCCGTGGACCGGACACACCAATGTTGGAGAAACTTTAATACTCCTGCAAACAACTTTAAGCCAAATGGCATGAGATACCGCTGCAGAACAGAACAGTATTTCTTGCTGGTCACAATGTGGATATGCAAACTCCAAAAAAGGCAAAGCATACTTACTCCAGAATATTTCCTGCACCATTATTTAATTCTTAGTTTATACACTGTACTGTTAGCCATCTCCTCACATAAACTCTCTATTTGCAAGAAAAAATATTCCAAAATTGATTTGATAGTAAACAGGGAATAAACAGGGAAAGTTGATTTACGGGCCTTAAAACGTTGTGTTCACTTTAGGTCTGCCTGGTCTTGCTTTGGTGAAAAAACATAAACTATGCTTATCTGATCATTTTCTTTTCTGCTGATGGGAAGAGTCCACAGCTGCATTCATTACTTTTGGGAATTCAGAACCTGGCCACCAGGAGGAGGCAAAGACACCCCAGCCAAAGGCTTCATACCTCCCCCACTTCCCTCATCCCGCAGTCATTCAGCCAAGGGAACAAGAAACAGAAGGAGAAATATCAGGGTGAAAAAAGGTGCCAGAAGAACAAAAAGGTACTGCCGCCCTATAGATAAAGCGCAGGTGGGAGCTGTGGACTCTTCCCGTCAAAATAAAATAAAATTATCAGGTCTACCGTGTCTATGATATCGGTCAATACGACCGAAACCGGTCAGATTATGCTTGCCTAGGAGCCTAACCCCATGTTCCTGTATTTTCGTTTTAAACTGGAATAAATTGGTATATGTTTTCACATTTGGCTTAGTTTGACGGAACTCTTTTTTTTGCATTTAATCAGTGGATGGTGGGGTATCCACTCCACTTATAACGAAGTCTCTAGCCTGGTGGGTTTAACTTTTTCTCTATTTTTATTTCCAAATTTGGCCACACAGTCACTAATGGATTCATAGTAGCTCTCCTCTAAACTTGATTGGAAAGATAAGCAATGATTCCGCAGTGTAAAGCCACAAAGCACACCTGCAAACAGCGGATTCTGACGCTCACAAAGGCTGGAGCCGGTTCGACATTCGATTGGCTGGTAGGAGCCATGTGGTATGCCATCAGCGTGGCAGAGGAAAAGGGGAAGCTGTTTCTCCTACTGACGCTGTACCTATGACAGATGAGGAAGAACTTCGGCTATATGCCTCAGCTCAGCTTTGTGTAGTTCCCAAGGGACTGGTGAGTGCAGGGCTACTTGCTCCCATATTTTACTTTGAAAGCTACTAAGAATTTTTTTGGGGCGCATATACAGATACATCCATGCTAAAGTACAGACATAGATTGGGAAAGGAGCTCTGAAAAAAGCAAGTTCCCATTGTGTACTGGATTACTGAATATGGTACAAGAGGATATCTGTTCAATATGACAGTGATTTGTTATGTCTGGTCTCATTAGTATGCTTGCTGAAGGATATCACAATATAAAGCACATGAGTTTATGGTGTATTTACACTGAATATGTTTTTGAAGTAACGCAGTTATATGGGAGAAGACTTGGCCTTTTTCACACCACATTTTTGTATTTTTTGAAGCATACTTTATGTTTTTCTCCTTAAACGGGAAGAGTCCACAGCTGCATTCATTACTTTTGGGAAAACAATACCCAAGCTAGAGGACACTGAATGCAAACAAAGGGTGGGTACAAAAAAGGCGGCTCCTTCAAAAGGCACCACAGCCTGAATATTACTCGACACCTCACAACAACAAAAACTACATATGACATGGGAAAAACCAAAAGCCTGGGTAACCAGTCATCAGTTACGCAACCTGCAATGCCGTGCTAGAGAGCACTCAGACCCAGAGTCTACTGAGTACAAAGCTTCCGAGGAGTCAGCCCTATGGTACTCAACTCCCACAGAAAACATTTCTGACGTAAAACAAAAAAAAAAACCTCTATCAACCCCCGAGAGGGAGAGTAGAGGAACCCAGAAGAGATCCGAAGGACCATCCAATACAGGCTCGAAACAAACTGGTCAAAATCCCTATCTACCCCCGAGAGTGAGAATAGAAGACCCCATGAGATACCCAAAAAGGCCCAATCCAGCCTAGTACAACAAGAAGTTGCAACAGGACCATTGTCCAGGAAAAAATTCCTTAAGAGGACAAGGACCAGAAGATAAGTCCATAGTCAGGAGAAAACGTCACTAGGATGACCGGAAAGTCACCCTCATATCCCTGACACCACACCATACCAACCATGGTGTTCCAGAAAACCGTGAGTTCCCCCTTGAAACCTAGACAATTCAAAACCTGTCAGGCTAGACAAGCATAGACCGAAAAGCTCTCCAAGAGTACACAGAGCCACTTGTGAGCAAAACTCACGATGACCAATCACCTGTGGAGTAACCACAGGTGGTTTATAAACAGAATTTAAATGTTTACTAGTTTTAGTTTCAAGAGGACTAGTTTCCTCAATATCCAAAGTAATCAACACTTCTTTTAACAAGGAACGAATATACTCCATCTTACAGAGAAAAGTAGATTTGTCAGTGTCAACATCTGAGGTAGGATCTTCTGAATCAGATAGATCCTCATCAGAGGAGGATAAATCATTATGTTTTCGGTCATTTGAAATTTCATCAACTTTATGAGAAGTTTTAAAAGACCTTTTACGTTTATAAGAAGGCAGGATGGCAGACAAAGCCTTCTGAATTGCATCAGCAATAAAATATTTTATATTCAAAGGGTATTATGTACATTAGATGTTGAAGGAACAACAAGCATTGTACTAGTAATGATGGATACATTCTCTGCATGTAAAAGCTTATCATGACAACTATTACATACTACAGCTGGAGATATAATCTCCGCTAACTTACAACAGATACACTTATCTTTGGTAGAACTGTTATTAGGCAGAAGGGATCCAACAGTGGTTTCTGAGACAGGATCAGATTGAGACATCTTGCAAATGTAAGAGAAAAAACAACATATAAAGCAAAATTATCAATTTCCTTAAATGGCAGTTTCAGGAATGGGAAAAAAATGCAAACAGCATAGCCCTCTGAGAAAAAAAAAAGGCAACCTTGTGTAAGGAAACCAGGCGTCAACTAAAACGCCGCAAATAATGAATTTGCATCACTGAACGCACCTTCGCGGCAAAAAAATTCTTGCGCTAAGAATGACGCAATAAACATCAGCATTTTGCTACCTCGCGAGCCTAATTTTGCCCATGGAAATTAATGAAAAAGCAGTCAATTTGAGGACAGACTATACCCCAGGTAAGAAAAATAAACTTCCTAAATATGTTTTCCCAATTTGAAAACTGATAGTCTGCAAAAGGAAATATACATAAACCTGACTCATGGCAAATATAAGTACAGTACATATATTTAAAACTTTATATTAATACATAAAGTGCCAAACCATAGCTGAGAGTGTCTTAAGTAAAGAAAACATACTTACCAAGAGACACCCATCCACGTATAGCAGATAGCCAAGCCAGTACTGAAACAGTAACAGTAGAGGTAATGGAATATGAGAGTATATTGTTGATCTGAAAAGGGAGGTAGGAGATTAATCTCTACGACCGATAACAGAGAACCTTTTGAAAAGATTTCCAGTGAGGAAAACCATAGAATCAATAGGTGATACTCTATTCACATCCTTCTGACATTCACCATACTCTGAGAGGAAAAGGGTTTCAAAATGCTGAGAAGCACATATACCAGAAGAAAATCAAGCACAAACTTACTTCACCACCTCCATAGGAGGCAGAGTTTGTAAAACTAAATTGTGGGTGTGGTGAGGGTGTATTTATGGGCATATTGGGGTTTCGGAAACTTTGCCCCTCCTGGTAGGATTGTATATCCCATACGTCACTAGCTCATGGTCTCTTGCCAATTACATGAAAGAAAGTGGTTCATGAAAAGGTCAATAATGTAATGGAAACAAAGTTACTCCTTACTAGAATCCATATAAGGGTGTTAGTATATAGATAGTTATAGAATAGGTAAGGAGCCAAAAACAGAATTTATGCTTACCTGATAAATTACTTTCTCTTACGGTGTATCCAGTCCACGGATTCATCCTTACTTGTGGGATATTCTCAATCCCTACAGGAAGTGGCAAAGAGAGCACACAGCAGAGCCGTCCATATAGCTCCCCTCAGGCTCCGCCCCCCCAGTCATTCGACCGACGGTTAGGAGAAAAAGGAGAAACCATAGGGTGCAGTGGTGACTGTAGTTTTACAAAAATAAATTTGAACCTGACTTAATTGCCATGGCGGGCCGTGGACTGGATACACCGTAAGAGAAAGTAATTTATCAGGTAAGCATAAATTCTGTTTTCTCTTACATGGTGTATCCAGTCCACGGATTCATCCTTACTTGTGGGATACCAATACCAAAGCTTTAGGACACGGATGAAGGGAGGGAACAAGTCAGGTAACCTAAACGGAAGGCACCACTGCTTGCAAAACCTTTCTCCCAAAAATAGCCTCCGAAGAAGCAAAAGTATCGAATTTGTAAAATTTGGCAAATGTATGCAGTGAAGACCAAGTCGCTGCCTTACAAATCTGTTCAACAGAAGCCTCATTCTTGAAAGCCCATGTGGAAGCCACAGCTCTAGTGGAATGAGCTGTAATTCGTTCAGGAGGCTGCTGTCCAGCAGTCTCATAAGCCAATCGGATGATTCTTTTCAGCCAGAAGGAAAGAGAGGTCGCAGTTGCTTTCTGACCTCTCCTCTTACCAGAATAGACAAAAAACAAGGATGATGTTTGTCTGAAACCTTTAGTTGCCTTTAAATAGAATTTTAAAGCATGAACCACATCAAGATTGTGTAACAGTTGTTCCTTCCTAGAAACTGGATTAGGGCACAGAGAAGGAACAATGATTTCCTGGTTAATATTCTTATTAGAAACCACTTTTGGAAGGAAACCAGGTTTGGTACGCAAAACAACCTTATCTGCATGGAACACCAGATAGGGTGAATTACACTGCAAAGCAGACAATTCAGAAACTCTTCGAGCAGAAGAAATAGCTACCAAAAACAAAACTTTCCAAGATAATAACTTAATATCCATGGAATGTAAAGGTTCAAACGGAACCCCTTGAATTACTGAAAGAACTAAATTTAGACTCCATGGAGGAGCCATAGGTTTGTAGACAGGCTTGATTCTAACTAGGGCCTGTGCAAACGCCTGAACGTCTGGTACAGCTGCCAGACGCTTGTGTAACAGGATAGACAGAGCAGATATCTGTCCCTTTAAGGAACTAGCTGACAAACCTTTCTCCAATCCTTCTTAGAGAAAAGACAATATCCTTGGAATCCTAACCTTACTCCACGAGTAACCCTTGGATTCGCACCAACAAAGATATTTCCGCCATATCTTATGGTAAATTTTCCTGGTGACAGGCTTTCTGGCCTGGATCAGAGTATCTATAACTGATTCAGAGAACCCACGCTTAGCTAGAATTAAGCGTTCAATCTCTAAGCAGTCAGTTGCAGAGAAACTAGATTTGGATGCTTGAATGGACCTTGAATTAGAAGATCCTGCCTCAATGGCAGTTTCCATGGTGGAACCGATGACATGTCCACTAGGTCTGCATACCAAGTCCTGCGTGGCCACGCAGGCGCTATCAGAATTACCGAAGCCTTCTCCTGTTTGATTCTGGCTACTAGCCGAGGGAGAAGAGGAAACGGTGGAAAGACATAAGCTAGACTGAATGACCAAGGCGCTAATAAAGCATCTATCAATGCCGCCTTGGGATCCCTGGATCTGGATCCGTAGAGGGGAAGTTTGGTGTTCTGACGGGACGCCATCAGATCCAATTCTGGAATGCCCCATAGCTGGGTCAGCTGAGCAAAAACCTCCGGGTGGAGTTCCCACTCCCCCGGATGGAAAGTCTGACTCCTCAGAAAATCCGCCTCCCAGTTGTCTACTCCTGGGATGTGAATTGCAGATAGATGGCAGGAGTGATCCTTGATTACTTCCTTCATTGCTAGGGAACTCTTTGTTCCTCCCTGATGATTGATGTACGCTACAGTCGTGATGTTGTCCGACTGAAATCTGATGAATTTGGCCTCCGCTAGTTGAGGCCATGCCTGGAGCATATTGAATATCGCTTTCAGTTCCAAAATGTTTATCGGGAGAAGAGATTCTTCCTGAGACCATAGACCCTGAGCTTTCAGGGAGTCCCAGACCGCACCCCAGCCTAACAGACTGGCATCGGTCGTGACAATGATCCACTCCGGTCTGCGGAAGCTCATTCCCTGAGACAGGTGATCCTGAGACAACCACCAGAGAAGAGAGTCTCTGGTTTTCTGGTCCATTTGTATTTGAGGAGACAAATCTGCATAATCCCCATTTCACTGTTTGAGCATGCACAGTTGCAGTGGTCTTAGATGAATTCGGGCAAAAGGGACAACGTCCATTGCCGCAACCATTAAACCGATTACCTCCATGCACTGAGCCACAGAAGGCAGAGGAATGGAATGAAGAACTCGGCAAGTATTCTAATGTTTTGACTTCCTGACCTCTGTCAGAAAGATTTTCATTTCTACCGAATCTATTAGTGTTCCCAGGAAGGGAACCCTTGTGAGCGGGGACAGAGAACTTTTTTCGACATTCACCTTCCACCCGTGAGACCTTAGAAAGGCCAGAACAATGTCCGTATGAGCCTTGGCTCTGTGAAAGGACGACGCCTGTATTAAGATGTCGTCTAGGTAAGGTGCTACTGCAATGCCCCGCGGTCTTAGTACCGCTAGAAGGGACCCTAGCACCTTTGTGAAAATTCTGGGAGCAGTGGCCAACCCGAAAGGAAGGGCCATGAACTGGTAATGCGTGTCCAGAAAGGCGAACCTTAGGAACTGATGATGATCTTTGTGGATAGGAATATGTAGGTACGCATCCTTTAAATCCACGGTAGTCATATATTGACCTTCCTGGATCATCGTCAAGATTGTCCGAATGGTTTCCATTTTGAAAGATGGAACTCTGAGGAATTTGTTTAGAATTTTTAGATCCAGGATTGGCCTGAAAGTTCCTTCCTTTTTGGGAACTACAAACAGGTTTGAGTAAAATCCCAGTCCTTGTTCTTCAATTGGAACTGGGTGTATCACTCCCATCTTTAGAAGATCTTCTACACAGCGTAAGAACACCTGTTTCTTTGTCTGGTCTGAAGACAAACGAGAAATGTGGAACCTTCCCCTTGGGGGAGAGTCCTTGAATTCTAGAAGATACCCCTGAGCAATAATTTCTAATGCCCAGGGATCTGGAACATCTCTTGCCCAAGCCTGAGCAGAGAGAGAAAGTCTGCCCCCTACTAGATCCGGTCCCGGATCAGGGGCTACCCCTTCATGCTGTCTTGGTAGCAGGCGCAGGCTTCTTGGCCTGTTTACCCTTATTCCAGCCCTGCAAGGGTTTCCAGGTTGCTTTGGGCTGTGAAGCGTTACCCTCTTGCTTTGCGGCAGCAGAGGTTGAAGCAGGTCCACTCCTGAAGTTGCGAAAGGAGCGAAAATTAGCCTTGTTTTTGGCCTTAAATGGTCTATCCTGCAGGAGGGCATGGCCCTTCCCCCCAGTGATATCCGCGATAATTTCTTTCAACTCAGAACCAAAAAGGGCCTTTCCCTTGAAAGGAATGTTTAGTAACTTTGTTTTGGACGACACGTCAGCCGACCATGATTTGAGCCAAAGCGCTCTTCGCGCCATAATGGCAAAACCTTAATTTTTTACCGTTAACTTAGCTAATTGGAAAGCGGCATCAGTGATAAAAGAATTCGCCAGCTTTAGAGCATGAATTCTATCCATGACTTTGTCATATTAAGTCTCCCTCTGGAGCGACTCCTCCAGCGCCTCAAACCAAAAAGCCGCTGCAGTAGTTACAGGAATAATGCAGGCAATTGGCTGAAGAAGGAAACCTTGCTGAACAAACATTTTCTTCAGCAAACCTTCCAATTTTTTATCAATAGGGTCTTTAAAAGCACAACTGTCTTCTATTGGTATAGTTGTACGCTTAGCAAGTGCTGAAACTGCTCCCTCTACCTTAGGGACCGTCTGCCACGCGTCCCGCCTGGGGTAATTTATGGGGAACATTTTCTTAAAGATAGGGGGGGGAACAAAAGGTACACCTGGTCTCTCCCACTCCCTAGTCACAATATCCGCCACCCTCTTCGGGATCGGAAATGCATCAGTGTATACAGGGACCTCTAAAAACCTGTACATTTTAAACAATTTTTCTGGGACCACCATGGGTTCACAATCATCCAGCGCAGCTAAAACCTCCTTAAGCAGGACGCGGAGGTGTTCCAGCTTAAATTTAAACGCTAAGGAATCTGACTCTGCCCGCTGAGAAACTTTTCCTGTGTCAGAAATTTCTCCCTCGGACAGACCATCCCTCACTGCCACTTCAGAGTGTTGTGAGGGTACAACAGATAAATCATCCAAAGCTTCTGAGTGCTCATCCTCTGTTCTTAAAACTGAGCTATCACGCTTCTTTGGAAAAACTGGCAGTTTGGATAGAAATGCCGCAAGGGAATTATCCATGACTGCTGCTAATTGCTGTAAAGTAATAGGGCACAATGCGCTAGAGGTACTAGGCAACGCTTGCGCGGGCGTAACTGGTGTCGACACATGGGGAGAGGAAGGAGGGATATCCTCATTACCTTCCGTCAAAGAATCATCTTGGGCTACATTTTTAAGTGTTACTGCATGGTCATTAAAATCTTTAGATACCTTAGCACACTTTAAACACAAATGCAATGGGGGTACCGCCATGGCTTTTAAACACATAGAACAAGGTCTATCTGTAGGCTCAGACATGTTAGACAGACTTAGATAGCACTCAAATACAGAAAAATACACTTTTTGAAAAAACGGTACTGTGCCTTTAAATAATAAAAAGCACACACTTTTTTACCAAATCTCAAAAAAACATCCAATCTTTATGAAATTTTCACCATATGATCCTAATGCTTTAAAATGATTGTACACCAAGTTTCAAGACAATTAACCCCTTATTGCCCAAACCGTAGCAAATTGAAGCAAGCCACTGGTTTAACACACTACAGCACTATGCCACAGTCTCTGCTGTGGCCCTACCTTCCTTGGGGATTAGTTTTGGAACAAAAATAAGCCTCCCTGTAGTCCTCCTGCAATCTCTGGACTCTACATGTGAAGCTGCATGAAGCTGTCTTGCAAAAGAACTGCACAACTGAGGCGCGAAAATTAGGCCCCCTCCCTCTTCACTCCGGAGTTGTGGGGTCTTCCTAAGCCAAATTAGGTGTCTAAAAATATGCCAGGCGTATAAAACCCCAAAAAAGTGTTCCAAACATAATAAACACTTGTGCAAATATCAGATTATAGAAATAAAATAATCGATTTTCCCCATAACAGTGTCCACCAGTGATTTAAGCCCTTTAACCAAGCCATCCTTCTATACTGAGTCTCAGAATATGGCTTACCTTCCCACATGGGGATTTCTGTCAGTCTTCTAGCATTACCAAGTCTTGTTAGAAAAAAAGTAACTGAGCATACCTTAAGCAGTTAAGCCTGCAAACTGTTGCCCCCCAACTGAAGTTCTCCAGTACTCAACAGTCCTGTGTGGGAACAGCAATGGATTTTAGTTACAACATGCTAATCTTCATCACTTTCTGCCTCAGAGTAAATAGTACAAACCGGCACTATTTTAAAATAACAAACTCTTGATTGAAGAAATAAAAACTACAAATCTAACACCACATTCACTTTACCCTCCCGTCGAGATGCTACTTGTTAGAACGGCAAAGAGAATGACTGGGGGGGTGGAGCCTGAGGGGAGCTATATGGACAGCTCTGCTGTGTGCTCTCTTTGCCACTTCCTGTAGGGATTGAGAATATCCCACAAGAAAGGGTGAATCCGTGGACTGGATACACCATGTAAGAGAAATATAATTCTAGGCGCCGTAGTTCACTGACACCTGGGATTTGTCAAACCCTGTTTTAAACCATAATATTTCTTACCATATAATTTTGATAAGGCAGAAAAGCATTACCTGCAATTTGTACTGAGCCGTCTTCACCCAAAAGAATATTTCCAGCTTTAACATCCCTAAAAGGGAAAAGAAAGTGCTTATTAGTCAGGAAAATAAACATATTCAGATGTAATGTATATGTATTCTAGAAGTCTGTTCTAAACTTCCTTCTGTAATACTTTGGCTACCAGAAAGAGATGCTACACTTTGTCGACCAATGGGCTAAGGCAGAAATGAGTTAAAAAATTTAGAATATGAAACTTTGAAGCCAGGGAGAATATTGAGAAACGAGTTACAGTACATATTTGTTTGGAGCCAGTGAAGGATTCTTCCCTATGTTGTAATATGTAAAAAAAAACTGCCAGAAAAGTGCCCGAGGGTCCTATGATTTGTAGGGATGTGCATTTATGACATTCGAGCCAATCTCAATGCCAAAGGTGGCAGCTACAAGCCACATTTTGCAATTTTCCTATGTATGTCTGTCTGTCTGTCTGTCTGATGAAGGGGCACCACCCCAAAACGTCATGGTAAATAAATTGACAACTTTATTTCACACGGTGAGTGCCTTTGCCTATGTTGTTACGTACGTACGTACGTACGTACGTACGTACGTATATATATATATATATATATATATATATATATATATAACATAATTTATGCTTACCTGATAAATTTATTCCTCTTGTAGTGTGTTCAGTCCACGGGTCATCCATTACTTATGGGATATATTCTCCTTCCCAACAGGAAGTTGCAAGAGGATCACCCAAGCAGAGCTGCTATATAGCTCCTCCCCTCACATGTCATATCCAGTCATTCGACCGAAACAAGACGAGAAAGGAGAAACTATAAGGTGCAGTGGTGACTGGAGTTATAATTTTAAAATTTAGAACCTGCCTCAAAAAAGACAGGGCGGGCCGTGGACTAAACACACTACAAGAGAAATAAATTTATCAGGTAAGCATAAATTATGTTTTCTCTTGTTAAGTGTGTTCAGTCCACGGGTCATCCATTACTTATGGGATACCAATAACAAAGCTAAGTACACGGATGATGGGAGGGACAAGGCAGGAACATTAAACAGAAGGAACCACTGCCTGTAGAACCTTTCTCCCAAAACCAGCCTCCGAAGAAGCGAAAGTGTCAAATTTGGAAAATTTGGAAAAAGTATGAAGTGAAGACCAAGTTGCAGCCTTGCAAATCTGTTCAACAGAGGCCTCATTCTTAAAGGCCCAGGTGGAAGCCACAGCTCTAGTGGAATGAGCTGTAATTCTTTCAGGAGGCTGCTGTCCAGCAGTCTCATAGGCTAAACGTATTATGCTACAAAGCCAAAAAGAGAGAGAGGTAGCCGAAGCCTTTTGACCCCTCCTCTGTCCAGAGTAAACGACAAACAGAGAAGAAGTTTGTCGAAAATCTTTAGTTGCCTGTAAGTAGAACTTCAGAGCACGGACCACGTCTAGATTATGCAAAAGACGTTCCTTCTTTGAAGAAGGATTAGGACATAACGATGGAACAACAATCTCTTGATTGATATTCCTGTTAGAAACAACCTTAGGTAAAAACCCAGGTTTAGTACGCAGAACTACCTTGTCTGAATGAAAGATCAGATAAGGAGAATCACAATGTAAGGCAGATAACTCAGAGACTCTTCGAGCCGAGGAAATAGCCATCAAAAACAAAACTTTCCAAGATAAAAGCTTAATATCAATGGAATGAAGGGGTTCAAACGGAACACCCTGAAGAACTTTAAGAACCAAGTTTAAGCTCCACGGAGGAGCAACAGCTTTAAACACAGGTTTAATTCTAGCCAAAGCCTGACAAAAGGCCTGGACGTCTGGATGCTCTGCCAGACGTTTGTGTAAAAGAATAGACAGAGCTGAAATCTGTCCCTTTAGCGAACTAGCGGATAAACCCTTTTCTAAACCCTCTTGTAGAAAAGCTAATATCCTAGGAATCCTAACCTTACTCCATGAGTAACTCTTGGATTCGCACCAATATAAATATTTACGCCATATCTTATGGTAAATTTTTCTTGTCACAGGTTTCCGAGCCTGTATTAATGTATCAATAACCGAATCCGAAAACCCACGCTTTGATAGAATCAAGCGTTCAATTTCCAGGCAGTCAGCCTCAGAGAAATTAGGTTTGGATGGTTGAAAGGACCCTGAATTAGAAGGTCCTGAATCAGAGGAAGAGACCATGGTGGACAGGACGACATGTCCACTAGGTCTGCATACCAGGTCCTGCGTGGTCACGCAGGCGCTATCAGAATTACCGATGCCCTCTCCTGTTTGATCCTGGCAATCAGCCGAGGTAGCAACGGAAATGGTGGAAACACATAAGCTATGTTGAAAACCCAAGGGGCTGCTAATGCATCTACCAGCACCGCTCCCGGGTCCCTGGACCTGGATCCGTAACAAGGAAGCTTCGCGTTCTGGCGAGATGCCATGAGATCCAGATCCGGTTTGCCCCAACGACGAATCAGTTGAGCAAATACCTCCGGGTGAAGTTCCCACTCTCCCGGATGAAAAGTCTGGCGACTTAGGAAATCCGCCTCCCAGTTCTCTACGCCTGGGATGTGAATCGCTGACAGGTGGCAAGAGTGAGACTCTGCCCAGTGAATTATCTTCGAGACTTCCAACATCGCTAGGGAACTCCTGGTTCCCCCTTGATGATTGATGTAAGCCACAGTCGTGATATTGTCCGACTGAAATCTGATGAACCTCAGCTTTGCTAACTGAGGCCAAGCCAGAAGAGCATTGAATATTGCTCTTAATTCTAGAATGTTTATTGGGAGGAGTTTCTCCTCCTGAGTCCACGATCCCTGAGCCTTCAGGGAATTCCAGACTGCTCCCCAGCCTAGAAGGCTGGCATCCGTTGTTACAATCATCCAATCTGGCCTGCGAAAGGTCATTCCTTTGGACAGATGAACCGGTGACAACCACCAGAGAAGCGAATCTCTGGTCTCCTGGTCCAGATTTAGCAAAGGGGACAGATCTGAGTAATCCCCGTTCCATTGACTGAGCATGCATAATTGCAGCGGTCTGAGATGCAGGCGCGCAAATGGCACTATGTCCATTGCCGCTACCATTAAGCCGATTACCTCCATGCACTGAGCTACCGATGGGCTTGGAATGGAATGAAGGACATTGAGAATCTTTGATAACCTGGACTCCGTCAGGTAAATCTTCATCTCTACAGAATCTATAAGAGTCCCTAGAAAAGGAAACCCGTGTGAGTGGTAACAGAGAACTCTTTTCCACGTTCACTTTCCACCCATGCGACCTCAGAAATGCTAGAACTATCTCTGTATGAGACTTTGCATTCTGAAAATTTGACGCTTGTATCAGAATGTCGTCTAGGTACGGAGCCACCGCTATGCCTCGTGGTCTTAGTACCGCCAGAAGTGAGCCCAGAACCTTCGTAAAAATTCTCGGGGCCGTGGCTAACCCGAAGGGAAGAGCCACAAACTGGTAATGCCTGTCTAGAAAGGCAAACCTCAGGTACCGATAATGATCTTTGTGAATCGGTATATGAAGGTAAGCATCCTTTAAGTCCACCGTGGTCATATATTGACCCTCTTGGATCATGGGTAGGATGGTTCGAATGGTTTTCCATCTTGAACGATGGTACCCTTAGGAATTTGTTTAAGATCTTTAAGTCCAAGATTGGTCTGAAGGTTCCCTCTTTTTTGGGAACCACAAATAGATTTGAGTAAAATCCTTGTCCCTGTTCCGATCGCGGAACTGAGTGGATCACCCCCATGATTAAGAGGTCTTGTACACATTGTAGAAATGCCTCTCTCTTTACTAGGTTTGTCGATAACCTCGAAAGATGGAACCTCCCTTGTGGAGGAGAGGATTTGAAATCCAGAAGGTATCCCTGAGATATAATCTTTAACGTCCAGGGATCCTGCACATCTCTTGCCCAAGCCTGGGCAAAGAGAGAAAGTCTGCCCCCCACTAAATCCATCTCTGGATAGGGGGCCCTGACTTCATGCTGTCTTAGGGGCGGGAGTAGGCTTTCTGGCCTGCTTGCCCTTGTTCCATGACTGGTTGCCTTTCCAACCTTGTCTGTAACGAGCAGTAGTTCCTTCCTGTTTTGGAGCGGAGGAAGTCGATGCTGCTCCTGCCTTGAAGTTACGAAAGGCACGAAAATTAGACCGTTTGGCCTTTGGTTTGGCCCTGTCCTGAGGAAGGGCGTGGCCCTTACCTCCCGTAACGTCAGCAATAATTTCCTTCAAGCCGTGCCCGAATAAGGTCTGCCCTTTGAAAGGAATGTTAAGTAGTTTAGACTTGGAAGTTACATCCGCTGACCAGGATTTAAGCCAGAGCGCTCTGCGCGCCTGTATGGCGAATCCGGAATTTTTAGCCGTAAGTTTGGTTAGATGTACTACGGCATCTGAAACAAACGCATTAGCTTGCTTAAGGGTTCTAACTTTGCTCAAGGCCTCATCCAACGGCTCTGTGCGAATCGCCTCTTCCAGAGACTCAAACCAGAATGCCGCTGCAGCCGTGGCAGGCGCAATGCATGCAAGAGGCTGCAATATAAAACCCTGTTGAACAAACATTTTCTTAAGATAACCCTCTAATTTTTTATCCATTGGATCTGAGAAAGTACAGCTATCCTCCACCGGGATAGTGGTACGCTTGGCTAACGTAGAAACTGCTCCCTCCACCTTAGGGACCGTCTGCCATAAGTCTCGTGTGGTGGCGTCTATAGGGAACATTTTTCTAAATATCGGGGGAGGGGAAAAAGGCACACCGGGTCTATCCCACTCCTTACTGATAATTTCTGTAAGTCTTTTTGGTATAGGAAAAACGTCAGTACACACCGGTACCGCATAGTATCTATCCAACCTACACAATTTCTCTGGAATTGCCACCGTGTCGCAATCATTCAGAGCCGCTAATACCTCCCCTAGTAACACACGGAGGTTCTCAAGCTTAAATTTAAAATTTGAAATTTCTGAATCCGGTCTCCCCGAATCAGAACCGTCACCGACAGAATGAAGCTCACCGTCCTCATGTTCTGCAAGTTGTGACGCAGTATAATACATGGCTCTCGTGTCATCAGCGCGCTCTGTCCTTAACCCAGAGCTATCGCGTTTGCCCCTTAATTCGGACATATTATATAATACTTCTTTCATAACATTAGCCATATCATGTAAAGTGATTTGTAAGGGCCTAGATGTACTAGGTGTCTCAATCCTACGCATCTCCCGAGCGGGAGACGCAGGTACTGACACGTGAGGAGAGTTAGGCGGCCATAACTTCCCCCTCGTTGTCTGGTGATAGCTTCTTTATCGGTACAGATTGACTTTTATTCAAAGCAATATCAATACAATTGGTACACATCGTTCTATTGGGCTCCACATTGGCTTTTGAACATGATGAACAAACAGTTTGCTCTGAATCAGACATGTTAAAACAGACTTAGCAATGAAACTAACAAGCTTGGAAATCACTTTCAATAAGTTTTACAAGCAATATAAAAAACGCTGCAGCGCTTCAAAAATACAGATATAATTAAACAATTCTTAACAAGAAGTGTACTATTAGCAGAGGATTGCACCCATTAGCAAAAGGATGATTAACCCCTCGAGATATCAATTAAGATTTAACGCTTTTAATCACAGTCAGCACACTGTCACAGATCTGCTGTGACTGATTACCTCCCTCACAAATGAAATTTGCAGACCCCTGAGCTCTCTAGAGACGTCCTGGATCAAGGAGGAAGAAGAAGAAAGACTGTGCAATAATTTTAACTGTGCAATAAGGCGCTAAAACAAGGGCCCTCCCACTCCAATCACAACAGTGGGAGCCCTGATATAACGGTTTCCATGCAGAAAAATATGTTAGCCATGTGGAAAAAATCATGCCCAAAGCGATTTATCACCAAAGTACCTCACAAAAAAAACGAATAACATGCCAGTAAACGTTTTATTAAAAAACAACATTTTTCAATGTCATGCAAAGCTATCACTAAGCCTGCTACCAGTCGCTACCACTGCAGAGAAGGCTTAAGAATTATTTCAGTGTTAACAGTATTTTCTCAGTCAAATTCTAGTCCTTAGAATATAACTCGACTGCGCATACATTTATCAGCCTGATACCAGTTGCTACTACTGCATTTATGGCTGTACTTACATCATACGGTAACAGCAGTATTTTCTTAGTCAATTCCATTCCCAAAAAATAAAGTACCGCACATACCTCATTTGCGGAGGACCCCGCATGCTATTCCCAGTCTGAAGTTACCCCCACTCCTCAGAATGTCGAGAACAGCCAGTGGATCTTAGTTACGCCTGCTAAGATCATAGATAAAAAACGCAGGCAGTTTCTTCTTCCAAATACTGTCTGAGATAGAAAAACAGAACACTCCGGTGCCATTTAAAATAACAAACTTTTGATTGAAGAATAGTTAATAGTTAATAGTTAAGTAAAAACTCCAGCTCCTCTCGCGACCTCCTTCTTTGTTGAGGGTTGCAAGAGAATGACTGGATATGACATGTGAGGGGAGGAGCTATATAGCAGCTCTGCTTGGGTGATCCTCTTGCAACTTCCTGTTGGGAAGGAGAATATATCCCATAAGTAATGGATGACCCGTGGACTGAACACACTTAACAAGAGAAATATATCTCATTTCAAGAAAGAAGACTCAGTATTTCTTCAAATACACTGTTACTTAATTTTGTGGTGGGTTACATCCAACGTTTCTGCCCACACTTGGGCCTTTCTCAAGTGTGGGCTGAAACATTGGATGTAACACACCACAAAATAAAGTAACAGTGTATTTGAAGAAACAGTCTTCTTTCTTGAAATATGAATACATAGTAAGACTTAGTACAACTTACTCGTTTGGAGTGCCTAATCTACTTGGAAAATGTTTATATATAATCCACTGAAATAAGTGCACTCCCACGAACAGTAAATTTCAATTCTGCCAAGGTGCTATAGAAAGTTCAGTTATCCAAGTTATAATATAAGCACTCAGTAGACTTGATACAAGGGAATAAAAAATGTTTATTCCATATAAACAAGTGATGTTTCAGGGTGTTCACTCCTTGGTTTGATGAAGGGGTGAACAACCCTACATATCACTTGTTTATATGGAATAAACAATTTTTATTTAACCTGTATCAAGTCCAGTGAGTGCTTGTGTTATAACCTGCCTTTAACCTATTTTGTGTGCCCTAATACCAGTTTTTTCCAACAAAAGAAAAAAAACAAACTGGCCTACTCAGAAGTAAAATAAACTGTACAATTTATCGGCTGGTAGTCTGTGTAATGTTTAAAGCAACACCATGAGAAAAGCAAACTAAGCTGTCAGTGACATGATGGATCACCACACAAAGGTGTAATTTATAACTAGGTATAAACTAGGCTTTATAATGAAGCCCTACACCCTTATAGCTATTGCTTCTGCTGAGCGTCATATGGCGAGTCATACGGATAACGGCCTCCTTTAATAACATTTTCATTATAGCACATATAATATGGCTTTGCAGATGGGAATTCTTCCAATTACAATGCAATGAAGGCAAATACTATTACTATTTAGCCATACTTAAAACATATCAACAAATAAGGAAAACGTGACTACATAGCATTCTATCATCAGGAGTACAATGTACATGCGCAAAAACTATTCAATAACCAAATGTGATGGTG